>NC_088405.1:10646786-10684286 GCF_034236695.1 Oncorhynchus nerka
GGTTAACTGGTCTAGGAACAGTGGGTTAACTGGTCTAGGAACAGTGGGTTAACTGGTCTAGGAACAGTGGGTTAACTGGTCTAGGAACAGTGGGTTAACTGGTCTAGGAACAGTGGGTCAACAGCCTTTTTATCTTCTCATGTCGGGGGATTTGATCTTGCAACCTTTTAGGTTCTTAATCCAACGCTCTAACCACTAGGCTACCCTGTCGCCCCGGGTTACTGTAACTAGAGGTTACCTTAGAGTGATGCAGGAGATCTACACTATTGCCCCCCCCAACAATAAATCATGTACACCAGCATGGCTACTCTATTATCCTGGTGAACCTGCACACACACTGACCAGCACTTAGGACTCACACTCATATCCTGGTGAACCTGCACACACACTGACCAGCACTTAGGACTCACACTCACGTCCTGGTGAACCTACACACACACTGACCAGCACTTAGGACTCACACTCACATCCTGGTGAACCTACACACACACTGACCAGCACTTAGGACTCACACTCACATCCTGGGGAACCTGCACACACACTGACCAGCACTTAGGACTCACACTCATATCCTGGTGAATCTACACACACACTGACCAGCACTTAGGATTCACATCCTGGTGAACCTGCACACACACTGACCAGCACTTAGGACTCACACTCACGTCCTGGTGAACCTGCACAAACACTGACCAGCACTTAGGACTCACACTCATATCCTGGTGAACCTACACACACACTGACCAGCACTTAGGATTCACATCCTGGTGAACCTGCACACACACTGACCAGCACTTAGGACTCACACTCACGTCCTGGTGAACCTGCACAAACACTGACCAGCACTTAGGACTCACACTCACATCCTGGTGAACCTGCACAAACACGTTCATGTACCAACTGTCGTAAACGTCCATTAACTCTCTCATCGTATAAAGTGTCAGTTCTTATCTGGGTTTTCCAGACAGACCACAAGCCGTGCATGACCACAAAGAGAGATAGAAAAGGGAAGTGATCTCTGGCAAGACAATCCCAGCGATGACAGCTTTATGGTGCAGATTGGAATAAAACCATCCATTGTGACACAACGTAGAGTCTACCTAATAATGAACAGAATCACAGTATCAGCTCTGCCTCTGTCGTACAGTACGGTCCACTCTGCTGGATTGCTCTCATGTCAACAACACCAACAGAAACTGATCCAAGATCAACTCTCTGTATTCAAGCCCTAACCGACGCCAGTTTGAGCTACACTTGATCCTGGATCATTTTCTACAGGCACCTGTGTCTCTCAAAGGGGACATTGCCTAATCAAGTCATAATCAAGGCTTTGGTTTAGCTGTGGCAAGTGTATTATTGGTGGTCTGGAATAGAAGCCTGCACACCGTGTGGGTTACCAGGACCAGCGCTTATACAGCCTGCACACCCTGTGGGTTACCAGGACCAGGGCTTAAACAGCCTGCACACCGTTACCAGGACCAGGGCTTAAACAGCCTGCACACTGTGTGGGTTACCAGGACCAGGGCTTGAACAGCCTGCACACCGTTACCAGGACCAGGGCTTAAACAGCCTGCACACTGTGTGGGTTACCAGGACCAGGGCTTGAACAGCCTGCACACCGTTACCAGGACCAGGGCTTAAACAGCCTGCACACTGTGTGGGTTACCAGGACCAGGGCTTAAACAGCCTGCACACCCTGTGGGTTACCAGGACCAGGGCTTAAACAGCCTGCACACCGTTACCAGGACCAGGGCTTGAACAGCCTGCACACCGTTACCAGGACCAGGGCTTGAACAGCCTGCACACCATTACCAGGACCAGGGCTTGAACAGCCTGCACACCATTACCAGGACCAGGGCTTGAACAGCCTGCACACCATTACCAGGGCATGAACAGCCTGCACACCATTACCAGGGCTTGAACAGCCTGCACACCATTACCAGGACCAGGGCTTGAACAGCCTGCACACCATTACCAGGACCAGGGCTTAAACAACACGGTTGACCTTAGCGGAGAGTAGCATAGAAATAGAATCTATAGATGATGTATGAATACATTCTATGTCTATGGAGAAGAGACACACTAGATGTCACTGTTGTAGCTCGGTGGAGGTGACTCTGACTCCAGGCCACTGGGAACGGTGGGAGGAAGTCAGTGTAACAGAAAGGCCACAAAACACTAAATAAACTGTGCTGTGCTTGACACACTGACCGTACTGCAGCGGCACCATGTCCACTGTTGTCTTCCTGTTTCCTGTGACCGTACTGCAGCGGCACCATGTCCACCAATGGACCGTGTCCACTGTTGTCTTCCTGTTTCCTGTGACCGTACTGCAGCGGCACCATGTCCACTGTTGTCTTCCTGTTTCCTGTGACCGTACTGTACATGTCCACCAACGGACCGTGTCCACTGTTGTCTTCCTGTTTCCTGTGACCGTACTGTACATGTCCACCAACGGACCGTGTCCACTGTTGTCTTCCTGTTTCCTGTGACCGTACTGTACATGTCCACCAATGGACCGTGTCCACTGTTGTCTTCCTGTTTCCTGTGACCGTACTGTACATGTCCACCAACGGACCGTGTCCACTGTTGTCTTCCTGTTTCCTGTGACCGTACTGTACATGTCCACCAACGGACCGTGTCCACTGTTGTCTTCCTGTTTCCTGTGACCGTACTGTACATGTCCACCAACGGACCGTGTCCACTGTTGTCTTCCTGTTTCCTGTGACCGTACTGTACATGTCCACCAACGGACCGTGTCCACTGTTGTCTTCCTGTTTTCCAAACACATGGTTCTTTGAGATTACATTTCCCACCCGGTTATCAGTGTATTTACACATGAAGCCATGGAATACATGTCTTTACACATGAAGCCATGGAAAACATGTCTTTACACATGAAGCCATGGAATAAATGTCTTTACACATGAAGCCATGGAATAAATGTCTTTACACATGAAGCCATGGAAAACATGTCTTTACACATGAAGCCATGGAATAAATGTCTTTACACATGAAGCCATGGAATAAATGTCTTTAACATGTGGAAAAATGTCTTTACACATGAAGCCATGGAATAAATGTCTTTACACATGAAGCCATGGAATAAATGTCTTTACACATGAAGCCATGGAAAACATGTCTTTACACATGAAGCCATGGAATAAATGTCTTTACACATGAAGCCATGGAATACATGTCTTTACACATGAAGCCATGGAATAAATGTCTTTCACCTGGTTAAATAAAGGTGACATGAATAAATCAACTGGCCTACCTGGTTAAATAAAGGTGTTCTCAGTCATGAACTGTTCTCAACTTGCCTTTGCTGTTATAAATTGTTCTCAACTACCTGGTTAAATAAAGGTCACAGTAAAGGTGTCAACTTGCCACCTGGTTAAATAAAGAACTTGTTCTCAACTGCCTGCCTACCTGGTTAAATAAAAAGGTGTTCTCAACTTGCCTACCTGGTTAAATCAAACCTGGGTGTTCTCAACTTGCCTACCTGGTTAAATAAAGGTGTTCTCAACTTGCCTACCTGGTTAAATAAAGGTGTTCTCAACCTGGTCTGCCTACCTGGTTAAATAAAGGTGTTCTCAACTTGCCTACCTGGTTAAATAAAGGTGTTCTCAACTTGCCTACCTGGTTAAATAAAGGTGTTCTCAACTTGCCTACCTGGTTAAACCTGGTTAAAGGTGTTCTCAACTGGTCTACCTGGTTAAATAAAGGTGTTCTCAACTTGCCTACCTGGTTAAATAAAGGTGTTCTCAACTGGCCTACCTGGTTAAATAAAGGTGTTCTCAACTTGCCTACCTGGTTAAATAAAGGTGTTCTCAACTTGCCTACCTGGTTAAATAAAGGTGTGTTCTAAATAAAGGTGTTCTCAACTTGCCTACCTGGTTAAATAAAGGTGTTCTCAACTTGCCTACCTGGTTAAATAAAGGTGTTCTCAACTTGCCTACCTGGTTAAATAAAGGTGGTTAAATAAAGGTGTTCTCAACTTGCCTACCTGGTTAAATAAAGGTGTTCTCAACCTACCTGGTTAAATAAAGGTGTTCTCAACTTGCCTACCTGGTTAAATAAAGGTGTTCTCAACTTGCCTACCTGGTTAAATAAAGGTGTTCTCAACTTGCCTACCTGGTTAAATAAAGGTGAAATAAAAAATAAATAAAAAATGAGTCATGTATTTTCTAAGATAAAAATGTAAATGGATGATATTGTCTTCTTATTAATTGGATGGCTCCTCTATGCTGTTATATTCTTATGGTCATAATCAGAGACTAAATAAACTATTTAATGAACTTTGTTTTCTTTACATCCGTAATTCAAACCACCTTGTATATTTTCCATTTCTAGCCACTCTGTTTTTAAAAAGACAAGTCTTTAATATTGGACATGAATATGGGGTGAAGGTAATGTATTTCATAGAGGTCATGAATATGGGGTGAAGGTAATGTATTTCATAGAGGACATGAATATGGGGTGAAGGTAATATATGTCATAGAGGTCATGAATATGGGGTGAAGGTAATGTATTTCATAGAGGACATGAATATGGGGTGAAGGTAATGTATTTCATAGAGGACATGAATATGGGGTGAAGGTAATGTATTTCATAGAGGACATGAATATGGGGTGAAGGTAATGTATGTCATAGAGGTCATGAATATGGGGTGAAGGTAATGTATTTCATAGAGGACATGAATATGGGGTGAAGGTAATGTATTTCATAGAGGTCATGAATATGGGGTGAAGGTAATGTATTTCATAGAGGACACGAATATGGGGTGAAGGTAATGTATTTCATAGAGGACATGAATATGGGGTGAAGGTAATGTATTTCATAGAGGACATGAATATGGGGTGAAGGTAATGTATTGCATAGAGGACATGAATATGGGGTGAAGGTCATGTATTTCATAGAGGTCATGAATAGCTCTATTACCAGCCTTCTTTTCCAGAGATAGTGTTTCTGGTGAGTGTGTGTGTGTGTTTTTCTGGTGTGTGTGCATGCTCACGCACATGTGAACATGTACATACGCACAAACACACACACCAGAAACACACACACACACACACCAGAAACACACACACACACACCAGAAACACACACACACACACCATCTCTGCAGCGTAGATCTGAAGCTCAGGGCTTGATTGGCTTACTATCCGTCATTCTATCAAGTGGTAATTGAAAACAGCCTGGCACTCATTACAAAACTGTGTGTGTGTGCGTGTGTTTCTGGAGTGTGTGTGTGTGGTTGTGTGTTGGATTTCTCTGTATTACACAAGGCATAATAACCAAGCTAAAGTACTAAGAGAAAACTACAAGTGGCTGTAGTATTTGGCATGACTTGAAGAGAACAGTGTTTGGAGACAAATACATTTATCCGAAGGGAAAATAAATAATTTGTTGACAGATAGACACGGCAAGTTGTCCTGGGAAATAATCATCAGACGTTAAGTTCTGCTGTTTGGAAAGTCCAGGGTGTCCTTTTTGTCTCATGATTTTCTTAGAATGTAAACACACAGACAAAGTTACACATGCAGACATGCCGGAACACACACACACTACACACATATTCAATGCCGGACACTATGAACTCCTCCACTCCACGACCACATCCCCAGACTCCAGCATATAGAGTTATCACTGTGGTAGATTGAGGCTCGTCTCACACACACACAGAGACACACACACAAAGATGCACACACACGCAAAGATGCACACACACACACAAAAGATAAATACACACACACAAAGATACACACACACACACAAAAGATAAATACACACACACACACAAAGATACACACACACACCACCTTGAACCTGTGAAGCCCGTGTACATACAGGTTTTCCCTGTTAAGGTTACTGTAGCCCGGGTTTAATCTACATGTGGAATGCTCTCCACCACTCCTGTCCTTGCCTGAGTCCTGAATGGCACCTTATTCCCTATGGTCCCCCCCCCTGGTCAAAAGGTAGTGCACTAAAGAGGGAATAGGGCACCATTTGGGAAGGCTACTGCTTGTGTCTCGTCAGCAGTCTGATCTATTGATTGGAGGTTTTCAGCCTGAGAACCAACACACACTCATGGATGGACACACACACACACACTGGTGTGTGTCAACCGTTGCGTGATGGCTGAACATCAATCATCCCCTGTCGAACTGCATGCTTTGTCTCCTCCTACCACTGTTTTCCCTGTCAGTGATCAGTCTTTGTTTTGAATGGCAGCAGTAAGGGGCCGGACCACATGGACGAGCCCTACCACTGTTTTCCCTGTCAGTGATCAGTCTTTGTTTTGAATGGCAGCAGTAAGGGGCCGGACCACATGGACGAGCCCCAAGTTGTTTGCAGGTGCCAAGTACGCTGCTCCTCTGTCATCTCCACTCTAGCCAGGGGCCACAGATAACATGATGCATTCGTATCACTCAATATGGAGATGGTAGGTGGTTGGGTACATGTGAGAGGCATTATAGCCTGTTGGGTTTTCTTCTTGGTTTCGCACGTCTATGGTGTGAATGTGTATGTGTGTGTGTGTGGTGTGAATGTGAGTGTGTGTGTGTCTGTGTGAGTGTGTGTGAGTGTGTGCATGTGCTTCTATGTTAACTTTGTCCTACTCTACCCCCCCCCCACACACACACACACACGAAACAATGCTTTATTATTAAATACACTGTAGAATGTGTTGTTGTTAAAAGAAGACAGCTATCCCCCATCATGTAATGCAGGATGTGTAGACTTGCTATGCAATCAACATCCGTTACAAATATCCATCAAACAACTCCCCAACTTTTTGAAACTTGACTTACAGTGCATTTATCTCCTGTTCATTAACATGTCAACATGTTACAACATTCACACTGCATCAACTACAACTACTAAAGAGACAATAGAAAAATACATAGTAAAATGTTTATCTAGTTGCACAAAATGATCAGAGATCAGAGACTTTTACAGGAAGTGGAAGTAGCGCAGTAGACAGAATACAGTTCTCTATCAGTAAAACACATCCCTTCATTGTGGTTTTTCTCCCAGGCTACTGAGAGCTAGTGGTGAAAAGATGTCACTTGTAGACCAGGACATGTACAACCTCCATTATAGAGAAGAACAGTGCTTTAGTTACACATGGATGGATGCTCCATTCTGGTTCTCACGGTTTCCAACCACATTCAATCCACAACACAGGGCCTGCGGTAACCAAGGGAAAAAGGGCTCAATTCAAAGATATCGTCTGTTTGGATGTATCACGCTGCCTGAGGTGCTGTTAGTTCCATGTATATAAAAATTAAAAACAACTTTCAAAACAGAATCTTCAAACATACTCATCTGTGTCTCGCTCTGTTGTGGGAAAAAACGCAAAAGAATCCTTTATGGAAATGTTTTATTTTTCCACCAACAGCTGCTAAACGAAAGAAAAAACCAACAGATCTTCATGTGCATCTTTAGTTTCTTAGTTTATTTGATAAACCCGATTTGCATTTGGAAACAGCTTGGGTGATTTGACTGGGGACTGACAATTTCCCTGTAAGGAGATAACTGGAGTTCAAACATTTTCTCTCTGTCTCTTCTTTACTCTGCACTTGGCATTCATGAGCGCGCACGTGTGTGTGTGTTTATTGTGTACATCCATGTGTTCTATGAACATGTGGTGTGTGTGTGTACATCCATGTGTTCTAGTGTCGTATGTGTCAGCCTGTGTATGAAGATCTATGAACATGTGGTGTGTGTGTACATCCATGTGTTCTAGTGTCATATGTGTCAGCCTGTGTATGAAGATCTATGAACATGTGATGTGTTTGTGTGTGTGTGTGTTTGTGTGTACATCCATGTGTTCTAGTGCCCTATGTGTCAGCCTGTGTATGAAGATCTATGAACATGTGATGTGTTTGTGTGTGTGTGTGTTTGTGTGTACATCCATGTGTTCTAGTGCCCTATGTGTCAGCCTGTGCATGAAGATCTATGAACATGTGGTGTGTGTGTGTGTGTACATCCATGTGTTCTAGTGCCCTATGTGTCAGCCTGTGCATGAAGATCTATGAACATGTGGTGTGTTTGTGTGACAGAGAGAAAGAGAACTCCTCCTTGTTGCATGGACTTAATGTGAGACAGATGAGATGAAAGTACCACAGCAGCCCGTCATTGGCTACCACTATCACCATAGAGACAGGCGTGACCTCATAAAGGTCATGGGGAGTTTGGGACATCCATACCCCAGTCAGCTGACAGGTTTGTTTGTGTGTCCCTTGTGACTCAGTTGATAGAGCATGGCACTTCAACACTAGGGTAGTAGGTTCAATTCCCAACGGGGACCAGTATGCAAAATGTATGCTCCTGTAAGAGCATCTGCTACAGTGTAAATATTCTCTGCGTTTCCCTTGAAAACGTCCATGTTGTGTATTTTAACCCTTCAGAATAAAAGCCTAAACTCTATGGAAAGATGAGGCTGTCATGAACACGATGGTGCTCTCCGACCTCCACAAGCCCCACCGGGACTCGTCTGAGGCCAGTACCACCGAGGTGTAGCATCTGAACCTATCGGGCTCCAGTCATACACTCTTGTTATATGATGTACTGTTTTAGTTAGATTTAAAAAACAAAATGTTTATCTTTTGTCTGATGTGTAAATATGTTGTTTATTTATGTTGCTATTTGATTCTTCTCACTTTTGTTTGTTTATTTATTTCACTTGCTTTGGCGATGTAAACATATGTTTCCCATGCCAATAACTGAACGCCATTGAATTGAAATTGAATTGAGAGAGAGTCTCGGTGCTCAGTGAGAGAGTCTCATGGACAAACTCAATGGCAGACCTGAACAGCTGGAGATGCACTCAGAGTCGGTCTCTTAATGCAGTCCTGCAACACATAATGAACTGAGGCCCTGCACAGCAGGATACATTTTACTCAGGAGCACACAATGTAGCCTCGGCTAGCTAGCTAGCATCTACTGCTACCTCCTAGCCGTGATATGCAACTGTTCAGGAAGTCAGCTAGCATCTAGCTTCTGCAGAAGTTTGCATCCTCAACTCCAAAAAGTTCTGGGACACTGTGAAGTCCATGGAGAACAAGAACCTCCTCCCAGCCCAGCACTGAGGCTAGGTAACAAATAAATCCACATTCATCTCACGGGCTGGCCACAACCAACAGCTGCCTTCTCCAGGTTCTCCTTTACCCAAAAGTCTGTTTGACTGTCTGTTATGACAATGTGAAACTATCTGATATAAAGCCTGTTACCTCTCTTTTTCTGAGATCTTCCATTTCATGACCCAAATTTTTATAATCTAACAATTCAACAAACAGGTCACAATCTAATCCCAGTCCGCTGTGCAATCAGATGAAACGCTAAACGATAAAAGACAGTACTGTGCACGTCTTCATCGAGCTCCACTCTGCCAATCACCTCATTCTCCTCGGGGGGAGATTTGGCACCTCACTGCAAAGCCCGGCAACACAATTACCTCAGCCTAAACCTGTCAGCAGACTATTACAGCAGCTCGAGTGTGTGTTCGTGTGTGTGTGTGTGTCAACACACCATTACAGCCCAAGCCACCTATTATGGGGATGGGGGAGGGAGTCCAAAGCTATTGTAGCGAAAAGGTGTTGTCAGATATAGGCTGGCGGAATGTGGCTACAGGGTATTTGTTGGCAGAGGTCGGCCTATAGAGCAATCATGGCCTCTAAAAACATGGTTAAATCTGTAGGTTCTTCTCAGCACCCTTATTTCTGAACACTGATGGTACGGTGCTGCTGATTGGAAGGTTCTGGAAGAACACTGATGGTACGGTGCTGCTGATTGAAGGGATATGAAAGAACACTGATGGTATGGTGCTGCTGATTGGAAGGTTCTGGAAGAACACTGATGGTATGGTGCTGCTGATTGGAAGGTGCTGGAAGAACACTGATGGTATGGTGCTGCTGATTGGAGGTTCTGGAAGAACACTGATGGTATGGTGCTGCTGATTGGAAGGTTCTGGAAGAACACTGATGGTATGGTGCTGCTGATAAGAACACTTATTTCTGAAAGAACACTGATGGTACTGATTGGAAGGTTCTGGAAGAACACTGATGGTATGGTGCTGCTGATTGGAAGGATAAGAAAGAACACTGATGGTATGGTGCTGCTGATTGGAAGGTTCTGGAAGAACACTGATGGTATGGTGCTTCTGATTGGAGGGTTAAGAAAGAACACTGATGGTATGGTGCTGCTGATTGGAAGGTGCTGGAAGAACACTGATGGTATGGTGCTGCTGATTGGAGGTTCTGGAAGAACACCGATGGTATGGTGTGCTGCTGAAGGTTCTGGAAGAACACTGATGGATGATTGGAAGGATATGAAAGAACACTGATGGTGCTGCTGATTGGAAGGTTCTGGAAGAACACTGATGGTATGGTGCTTCTGATTGGAAGGATAAGAAAGAACACTGATGGTATGGTGCTGCTGATTGGAAGGTTCTGGAAGAACACTGATGGTATGGTGCTGCTGATTGGAAGGTTCTGGAAGAACACTGATGGTGCTGCTGATTGGAAGGCTAAGAAAGAACATGATGGTATGGTGCTGCTGATTGGAGGTTCTGGAAGAACACTGATGGTATGGTGCTGCTGATTGGAAGGATGGTGCTGCTGATTGGAAGGATAAGAAAGAACACTGATGGTATAGTGCTGCTGATTGGAAGGATATGAAAGAACACTGATGGTATGGTGCTGCTGATTGGAAGTTCTGGAAGAACACTGATGGTATGGTGCTGCTGATTGGAAGGTTCTGGAAGAACACTGATGGTATGGTGCTGCTGATTGGAAGGATATGAAAGAACACTGATGGTATGGTGCTGCTGATTGGAAGGTTCTGGAAGAACACTGATGGTATGGTGCTGCTGATTGGAAGGAAATGAAAGAACACTGATGGTATGGTGCTGCTGATTGGAAGGATATGAAAGAACACTGATGGTATGGTGCTGCTGATTGGAAGGATATGAAAGAACACTGATGGTATGGTGCTGCTGATTGGAAGGATAAGAAAGAACACTGATGGTATAGTGCTGCTGATTGGAAGGATATGAAAGAACACTGATGGTATGGTGCTGCTGATTGGAAGGTTCTGGAAGAACACTGATGGTATGGTGCTGCTGATTGGAAGGTTCTGGAAGAACACTGATGGTATGGTGCTGCTGATTGGAAGGATATGAAAGAACACTGATGGTATGGTGCTGCTGATTGGAAGGATATGAAAGAACACTGATGGTTGGTGCTGCTGATTGGAAGGTTCTGGAAGAACACTGATGGTATGGTGCTGCTGATTGGAAGGTTCTGGAAGAACACTGATGGTATAGTGCTTCTGATTGGAGGGTTAAGAAAGAACACTGATGGTATGGTGCTGCTGATTGGAAGGATATGAAAGAACACTGATGGTATGGTGCTGCTGATTGGAAGGTTCTGGAAGAACACTGATGGTATGGTGCTGCTGATTGGAAGGATATGAAAGAACACTGATGGTGCTGCTGATTGGAAGGATATGAAAGAACACTGATGGTATGGTGCTGCTGATTGGAAGGATCTGGAAGAACACTGATGGTATGGTGCTGCTGATTGGAAGGTTCTGGAAGAACACTGATGGTATGGTGCTGCTGATTGGAAGGTTCTGGAAGAACACTGATGGTGCTGCTGATTGGAAGGTTCTGGAAGAACACTGATGGTGCTGTTGATTGGAAGGTTCTGGAAGAACACTGATGGTATGGTGCTGCTGATTGGAAGGTTCTGGAAGAACACTGATGGTATAGTGCTGCTGATTGGAAGGTTCTGGAAAAAGATCAACTGAAAAACATAAACAGGGGTTTCAATGACAAGCCTAAGAACAATGGGTTAACTGCCTCTTCAGAATGACAGAGGTGTACCTTGCCAGCTCGGTGGATTTGAACTTGCAACCTTTCAGTTACTAGTCCAACGCTCTAACCACTAGGCTACCCTGCTGCCCCTACACACTAACCACTAGGCTACCTGCCGTCCCTACACTCTAACCACTAGGCTACCCTGCCGCCCCTACACTCTAACCACTAGGCCACCCTGCCGTCCCTACACTCTAACCACTAGGCTACCCTGCCGCCCCTACACTCTAACCACTAGGCCACCCTGCCGTCCCTACACTCTAACCACTAGGCTACCCTGCCTTCCCTACACTCTAACCACTAGGCTACCCTGCCGCCCCTACACTCTAACCACTAGGCTACCCTGCCATCCCTACACTCTAACCACTAGGCTACCCTGCCGCCCCTACACACTAACCACTAGGCCACCCTGCCGTCCCTACACTCTAACCACTAGGCCACCCTGCCGTCCCTACACTCTAACCACTAGGCCACCCTGCCGTCCCTACACTCTAACCACTAGGCTACCCTGCCGTCCCTACACTCTAACCACTAGGCTACCCTGCCGTCCCTACACTCTAACCACTAGGCTACCCTGCCGTCCCTACACTCTAACCACTAGGCTACCCTGCCGTCCCTACACTCTAACCACTAGGCTACCCTGCCGCCCCTACACTCTAACCACTAGAATACCCTGCTGCCCCAGGTTACAGTAGGTTACAGTAGATTAGAACTGAAAGATGGTGCCCCAACATTCTGATAGAAATAACATTCTGAAGATGGATGGTGATTGACCTTTCACCTTTATTGCAGGACTGGGATGTGTACGACTTCAGCCTAAAACATATAGTAACCTCGTCCTTACTGTAAACACCCACATCATACTACTTGTTTTCCACTAGAGTGACTCCACATTATATTCTGCATCGTTTAAAAACGCACTGATTAAACCTCCTGGCCACACAGCCTTACAGGTAGACATACAACATATTCCATCCAGCCTGCATGGTACGGCCTGAAGTCTAAACGTGGACGTCCCCTCCTCTGTTTAATGGAACATTCCAGGCAGCCCCTTTCCCCCCACATAGCCCTGATGAGGGAGGCCCCCAGGGAGGGAGGGAGCGATGCTATATGAATCACCCCCAGTCAGCTGCTCTCTCCCTGGGCTCGGGTTGGTCATACCTGGGGGCCTCTGAATGGAGCCCTCAGGTAAAGCACTGTTGAAACAAATCTAAAAGCTGGCTAATGACACGCACTGTGAAACTCTGCACAGGTCATTTACCCTGCTGACAGGCTGGGGCCTCTTCTCTCCGGCGCGCTCGCTCTCCTCATACACTGGGAGGTAATCTACATTAGGAAAACACACCTCTCTCTCTCTCAAGGTTTACTTACTCTCTCCCACCACAGCATGGGAAAGCTATCAGAGATCAGTGGAGACAAAGCAATATCCTTTTACAATAATAAATCAAATAAAAACAGGTGAATGTTAACAGTTGCTTTATGTGTTTTTAGCAAACTCAGGATATTCTCCACCACGACCATCTACTGTATGGATGAAAGATGATCCATGTTTATACTGTATGGATGAAAGATGACCCATGATTATACTGTATGGATGAAAGATGATCCATGATTATACTGTATGGATGAAAGATGATCCATGATTATACTGTATGGATGAAAGATGATCCATGATTATACTGTATGGATGAAAGATGATCCATGATTATACTGTATGGATGAAAGATGATCCATGTTTATACTGTATGGATGAAAGATGATCCATGATTATACTGTATGGATGAAAGATGATCCATGATTATACTGTATGGATGAAAGATGATCCATGATTATACTGTATGGATGAAAGATGATCCATGATTATACTGTATGGATGAAAGATGATCCATGATTATACTGTATGGATGAAAGATGATCCATGATTATACTGTATGGATGAAAGATGATCCATGATTATACTGTATGGATGAAAGATGATCCATGATTATACTGTATGGATGAAAGATGATCCATGATTATACTGTATGGATGAAAGATGATCCATGCCACTGTTTTCCTTTTCACCAGCTCCTGAAGAGAGATTCAACCAGAGAGAGAGTAGAACGTTCAGTATGACCTGGGACGGAGGTACAGTTGTGAGTGAAGAGAGATTCAACCAGAGAGAGAAAGGGTAGAACGATCCATATGACCTGGGACGGAGGTACAGTTGTGAGTGAAGAGAGATTCAACCAGAGAGAGAAAGGGTAGAACGATCCATATGACCTGGGACGGAGGTACAGTTGTGAGTGAAGAGAGATTCAACCAGAGAGAGAAAGGGTAGAACGATCCATATGACCTGGGACGGAGGTACAGTTGTGAGTGAAGAGATTCAACCAGAGAGAAAGGGTAGAACGAATCATATGACCTGGGACGGAGGTACAGTTGTGAGTGAAGAGATTCAACCAGAGAGAGAAAGGGTAGAACGAATCATATGACCTGGGACGGAGGTACAGTTGTGAGTGAAGAGATTCAACCAGAGAGAGAAAGGGTAGAACGAATCATATGACCTGGGACGGAGGTACAGTTGTGAGTGAAGAGATTCAACCAGAGAGAGAAAGGGTAGAACGATCCATATGACCTGGGACGGAGGTACAGTTGTGAGTGAAGTGGATTAGTCTGTGGAGAAAGTCAAATCCCCAAATGTATTTTTTATATATTTAACTAGGCAAGTCAGTTAAGATTATTATTATTTTTTTTACAATGATGGCCTACCTCGGCCAAACCGTAACCAGGACGACGCTGTGCGCCGCTCTACGGGACACCCAATCACGGTCGGATGTGATACAGCCCGGATGAAGACAGCTTGGCTGTCGAAACGTTGGTAATTAAATATTTGCATCTGAGCTCCTTTTATTTTCAAGTTTCCTACTCCGCTAGCCAGCACCTCTAGCAGCACCTCTAGCCAGCACCTCGTCTTAATAGGTGGGCGTTTCTTTTTCTTCTAGACAGCCTGGAATCAAAACAGGGACTGTAGGAGACACCTCTTGCACTGAGACCGCTGCGCCACTCGGGAGCCCTTGAACACTCAAATACCTTTCAGGAAAATAGATGTCCATCGTGTCTCTGACATGAGCTTCTTCCCCTGAACCTGAAACCATGTGGGGGGAAAGGTCACAGTAGAACACTGCAATACAGAGTAGAGTAGAGAACGTGACTTTTCTCAGCAACCAACTGCTTTGAGGAATTCTCTGACAGAGACAGAGAGGATGTTAAGAGTTCACAATGGAGAAGAAAATGGAGATGAAATTCATTGTCAGTTTCATCTGGTTTTGTTTGTATCTTCCATGTGAAGAAGGGGGGTCCAATGAATGTCCACTGGTCTTCCTCCCTCCTTCTGTACTACTGTGAATAAATAGATGACTACATTTAGCTTTTGTTTCTGTTCTGAATAAAGGAAGTAGCCTACAATCCCTAGTTAACCAATCCTGTACTTCAATCACTACTTCAATAGATACAAACTAAGTGATCCAAAGTCTAAAAAATACAACATGTACAGTTGAAGTCAGACGTTTACATACACCTTCGCCAAATACATTTCAACTCAGTTTTTCACAATTCCTGACATTTAATCATGGTAAAATGCTCTGTCTAAGGTCAGTTAGGATCACCGCTTTACCTTAAGAGTGAAAATGTCAGAATAATAGTAGAGAGAATTATTTATTTCAGCTTTTATTTCTTTCATCACATTCCCAGTGGGTCAGAAGTTTACATACACTCAATTAGTATTTGGTAGCGTTGCCTTTAAATTGTTTAACTTGGGTCAAAAGTTTCGGGTAGCCTTCAACAAGCTTCTCACAATAAATTAGGTGAATTTTGGCTCATTTGGTCGCACATGCTTTTTCAATTCTGCCCACACATTTTCTGAGGATTGGAGGTCAGGGCTTTGTGATGGCCACTCCAATACCTTGACTTTGTTGTCCTTAAGGCATTTTGCCACAACTTTGGAAGTATGCTTGGGGTCATTGTTCATTTGGAAGATCCATTTGCGAACAAGCTTTAACTTCCTGACTGATGTCTTGAGATGTTGCATCAATATATCCACATAATTTTCCTTCCTCGTGACGCCATCTATTTTGAGAAGTGCACCAGACCCTCCTGCAGCAAAGCACCCCCACAACATGATGCTGCCACCCCCATGCTTCACGGTTGGGATGGTGTTCTTCGGCTTGCAAGACTCCCCCTTTTTCCTCCAAACATAATGATGTTCATTATGGCCAAACAGTTCTATTTTGTTTCATCAGACCAGAGGACGTTTCTCCAAAAAGTACGATCTTTGTCCCCATGTACAGTTGCAAATCGTAGTCTGGCTTTTTATTGTGGTTTTGGAGCAGTGGCTTCTTCCTTGCTGAGCGGCCTTTCATGTTATGTCGATATAGGAATCGTTTTACTGTGGATATAGATACTTTTGTACCCGTTTCCTCCAGCATATTTACAATGTCCTTTGCTGTTCTGAGATTGATTGGCACTTTTCACACCAAAGTACATTCATCTTTAGGAGACAGAATGCGTCTCCTTCCTGAGCGGTATGACGGCTGTGTGGTCCCATGGTGTTTACACTTGAGTACTATTGTTTGTACAGATGAACGTTTTACCTTCAGGCGTTTGGAAATTTCTCCCAAGGATAAACCAGACTTGTGGAGGTCTACAATTTGTTTTATGAGGTCTTGGCTGATTTCTTTTGATTTTCCCATGATGTCAAGCAAAGAGGCACTGAGTTTGAAGGCAGGCCTTGAAATACATCCACAGGAACACCTCCAACTGACTCAAATGATGTCAATTAGCCTATCAGAAGCTTCTAAAGCCATGACATCATTTTCTGGAATTTTCCAAGCTGTTTAAAAGGCACAGTCAACTTGGTGTATGTAAACTTCTGATCTACTGGAATTGTGATACAGTGAATTATAAGTGAAATAATCTGTCTGTAAACAATTGTTGGAAAAATTACTTGCGTCATGCACAAAGTAGATGTCCTAACCGACTTGCCAAAACTATAATGTTTAAATGTCCTGTTGAAGTCAGAAGAACAGGTTGGAGTCACTAAAACTAGTTGTTCAACCACTCCACAAATGTCTTGTTAACAAACTAAACTCGTCCAGTAGATGTACACTAAACAGGAACATTAAAATCATTTCAACCATTACCATGGCAACATGATGGGCAGCTATTACTGTCTAACGCCAGACTAACAGCAATACAATCATTCTGTTCCCACAAAGCGGACCTTGTGGTGTGGACACACAGTGTTCACTATTACAGAAATCCACCAATCCATCAGCAGGTGGGATATTGTTGGCCTCAACACCTGTTGGCCTCGCAGGTTTCATCAGATAGTTGAAATAAATGGTAGTCATCATCATAACTATAATCATAGTCATAAAGCCACCTTTATGCCCGCGCCAAACTGTCCTGCCATTTAGATTTACTGTCAATGTGCTGCTGAAGAGAGAGAGGAGGGTGAACACACACACACAGATACAGTTCCCTGTGGGCACACCCACCCACACAGGTGTGTTCTACCTGAGAGCTCTACTCTGGCAGGCACAAAATGGCTCCCATCCAAAATGGCTGGGGGGGGCTCTCATCAGAAATGTCTGGGGGGGCTCTCATCAGAAATGGCTGGGGGGGCTCTCATCAGAAATGGCTGGGGGGGCCTCATCAGAAATGGCTGGGGGGGCTCTCATCAGAAATGGCTGGGGGCTCTCATCAGAAATGGCTGAGGGGCTCTCATCAGAAATGGCTGGGGGGGGGGCTCTCATCAGAAATGGCTGAGGGGGAGGGGCTCTCATCAGAAGTACACTGGTGAATTCTCAAGGGAGTACAAAGACACACACTGTACCACACACAATACGGCAGGTGTGGAAGACAAATTAGATTCAATATGAATATAATCCCTCAACTTTCCAATATCGTCCAGAGAGATTAGCTGTTCACAACGTCTGACTTGTAGTTGAATGAGAAACTTACAACATTTGCTCATTGCCATGTCTGTCATCATTCTTTAAATAAGCCACACCAGTGGAGGCTGGTGGGAAGAGCCACACGTGAGTTGGAATGAATCTGAGAGGAAAGGTAGCATGGTTTTGATGATAGTTTAATGGTGGTTTTGACTCAGAATGAATAACACCATCTAGTAATATTGCATAAGTGGCATGATACTGTGGTCTTTCTGTTCATACCACTGTGACCTGTGCAAATATGGACCACCATAAGAAAAAAAATAAGAAAAAAAGGTAACTATGACAACGCAAAGAAAAATAAAATGCATAAATTAAAAAATTAAAAAACAAGATGCTGAAAAAGTCTAATCTAGTCAGTAGTGACATATTCAAGTAAAAATGAAAGGAAAATCAACTTTCTTTTCTAACACATTGGGTTTTAATAAAGTGGTAAAAGTTCTTCAACATGACATCACAACGTCTTGATTCACAGCCGAGCTGCAGTCTCTCTAAACACACTGCTTTGATCCTCTTTGATTACAGAATCTGAATGAACATTTTGATGAAGCAGTATATGCCAGGTGGTTTTGGTCAACACAGTCGTTTTTTTTAGGTATAACTGGTCATCTCTGGTACATAAAAGACACTCAAAACAAATCTGATGGGAGATACACAGCTCCACCTCTCTCCAAGTCATAGTCTCTACAGTCACTGAGACTTGACTGATACGATGGACCCATTGAGATAACAGAAGTAGATACAGAACCGCTTCCTCATAGTCTTATACCTAGAGTCCTGTATTTTACACCACCATGTGACATGCCAGGATTTCAACTCTTTATTTAAAGCTTTTTAGCGAGGTTTCCTTCCAATTGGCGACAGGTGTTTATGGGAATATTCAAACCAATCAGAAGAAACATGGGCGTTTCCCCACCAGAGACGTGTTTCCATCACACTGGATAAAAGGCTGTGTGTGATGGCAGAGCGCACATAAAAATAACTTTTGTCGTTAAATTCACACGCGCTGAATAAAAAAAATTAAAAATAAAGCTAAATGGGCTTCCATCGCATTTGGGCCCCCGAGTGGCGCAGCGGTCTAAGACACCACTTCTCAGTGCAAGAGGAGTCACTGCAGTACCTGGTTCGAATCCAGGCTGTATCACATCCGGCCGTGATTGGGAGTCCCACAGGGTGGAGGACAACTGGCACAGCGTCGTCCGGGTTTGACCGTCATTGTAAATAAGAATTTGTTCTGGACTTGCCTAGTTAAATAAAAGGTAACATTTTCAACTCTACTGATGACTTTGTCACTACAAATTGTTGCGTTGTAAAACAAATGTGGCCCACTCTGGTTTTGACACGTGCTCTAGCCAACAGCTCACAGATGTGGCCCACTCTGGTTTTGACACGTGCTCTAGCCAACAGCTCACAGATGTGGCCCACTCTGGTTTTGACACGTGCTCTAGCCAACAGCTCACAGATGTGGCCCACTCTGGTTTTGACACGTGCTCTAGCCAACAGCTCACAGATGTGGCCCACTCTGGTTTTGACACGTGCTCTAGCCAACAGCTCACAGATGTGGCCCACTCTGGTTTTGACACGTGCTCTAGCCAACAGCTCACAGATGTGGCCCACTCTGGTTTTGACACGTGCTCTAGCCAACAGCTCACAGATGTGGCCCACTCTGGTTTTGACACGTGCTCTAGCCAACAGCTCACAGATGTGGCCCACTCTGGTTTTGACACGTGCTCTAGCCAACAGCTCACAGATGTGGCCCACTCTGGTTTTGACACGTGCTCTAGCCAACAGCTCACAGATGGGGCCCACTCTGGTTTTGACACGTGCTCTAGCCAACAGCTCACAGATGTGGCCCACTCTGGTTTTGACACGTGCTCTAGCCAACAGCTCACAGATGTGGCCCACTCTGGTTTTGACACGTGCTCTAGCCAACAGCTCACAGATGTGGCCCACTCTGGTTTTGACACGTGCTCTAGCCAACAGCTCACAGATGGGGCCCACTCTGGTTTTGACACGTGCTCTAGCCAACAGCTCACAGATGGGGCCCACTCTGGTTTTGACACGTGCTCTAGCCAACAGCTCACAGATGTGGCCCACTCTGGTTTTGACACGTGCTCTAGCCAACAGCTCACAGATGTGGCCCACTCTGGTTTTGACACGTGCTCTAGCCAACAGCTCACAGATGTGGCCCACTCTGGTTTTGACACGTGCTCTAGCCAACAGCTCACAGATGTGGCCCACTCTGGTTTTGACACGTGCTCTAGCCAACAGCTCACAGATGTGGCCCACTCTGGTTTTGACACGTGCTCTAGCCAACAGCTCACAGATGTGGGTAGGCCTATAGCCTACATGATGAGATTATTATGGGCAAAAGACAAAGATTCTTTCCTTATTTGTCAAATGGCAGCGAAGCATCGATCATCATGTCATCAGAATAAAGCCCTTGATATTGACTGGTAAGGAGCATCATCATGTCACTAGAATAAAGCACTTGATATTGAATGGTAAGGAGCATCATCATGTCATCAGAATAAAGCCCTTGATATTGAATGGTAAGGAGCATCATGTCACCAGAATAAAGCCCTTGGTATTGAATGGTAAGGAGCATCATATCACCAGAATAAAGCCCCTGATATTGAATGGTAAGGAGCATCATCATGTCATCAGAATAAAGCCCTTGATATTGAATGGTAAGGAGCATCATATCACCAGAATAAAGCCCCTGATATTGAATGGTAAGGAGCATCATCATGTCACCAGAATAAAGCCCTTGGTATTGAATGGTAAGGAGCATCATCATGTCACCAGAATAAAGCCCTTGATATTGAATGGTAAGGAGCATCATCATGTCACTAGAATAAAGCCCTTGATATTGAATGGTAAGGAGCATCATATCACCAGAATAAAGCCCCTGATATTGAATGGTAAGGAGCATCATGTCACCAGAATAAACCCCTTGATATTGAATGTTAAGGAGCATCATCATATCACCAGAATAAAGCCCTTGATATTGAATGGTAAGGAGCATCATCATGTCACTAGAATAAAGCCCTTGATATTGAATGGTAAGGAGCATCATGTCATCAGAATAAAGCCCTTGATATTGAATGGAAAGGAGCATCATGTCATCAGAATAAAGCCCTTGATATTGAATGGTAAGGAGCATCATGTCATCAGAATAAAGCCCTTGATATTGAATGGTAAGGAGCATCATATCACCAGAATAAAGCCCTTGATATTGAATGGTAAGGAGCATCATGTCATCAGAATAAAGCCCTTGATATTGAATGGTAAGGAGCATCATGTCATCAGAATAAAGCCCTTGATATTGAATGGTAAGGAGCATCATCATATCACCAGAATAAAGCCCTTGATATTGAATGGTAAGGAGCATCATGTCATCAGAATAAAGCCCTTGATATTGAATGGTAAGGAGCATCATCACTTTAGACTTTTACCACCCATCTCATATCCCATCTTGTCTAGCGTATATTGTTTTGTCGACATCTGGACAAGTTCACTGACAAATGTTCCGTTTCCATCAGGTCTGTGGTGACATTTTCTTTCCCGACTCACATAAAAAGTTTGGACAGAAACCTGCTTATAGTGTTGGAGTTATTCTCATTTCTGGGTAAGGTGCAAAACACAAGGAACTAATATACCACATGCAGTGTAACGATAATGTACTATAATGTTGCAGCAACAAGGTGAGTTGTGGACCTATAGTTTATCTGAGAGATACTATTGGAAGACAGTAGAATTAGATCTCCACATTGCTCATCAAGATGACTCATTATCTACATGGAATGTCAACAGACGTGTAAACAACAACAACAACAACAACGTGACACAAATCTCCCTTTGAGGTGCTGTAAAGGCATTTACAAGCCAACCGGTTGCTGTGACTCCTGATACAGTGTTGCTGTGGTATATTCTACTCAACTTCTCAGTGACCTCCAGAAAGAACAACAGTGAGAATATTAGCAACTAAAAAAGTGCAGCAGCTCTCAAGTGTGTGTGTGTGTGTGTGTGTGTGTGTCTCAAGCAGTATAGCTCCGTAACGCAAAATCGTTCTAGTAGCACCGACAGTGTTCTGTGAAGAAACCGTGATAAATGTTTATGGTACCTACCTAGCATAGGATAGCTATTCTACAGGTATTCTGGTTTACTGTGTATTAATTTAGTGTCCCATTGTTGAGTCACAGAGGAAGTCCCCCTGCTTTTAGGGAGGTTTCTCTGGTCCTTCTTCTGGCTATGGCCTCCTGCTTCTTCCTCTCAATCTCCTCCTCCGTGCATCTCCCCGTCAGCTGACTGTTGACAAACACTGAGAAACAAATCAGATGACATGGAAATAGGACTCTGACTGCAACTGAAAAGCTGATAGAGACAGAATGTGTCTACAGTGGCTGACGGACAAAAAGCACAGACAATTAGTGTAGCAATTTTTATGCACAAAAAGGTAACACATTTACTCAGCCATTTACCTCCAAACCTCTCAGAGCCCTGACTCAACAGAGCCCTGACCCAACAGCCATCTATTTACCTCCTAATCTCTCAGAGCCCTGACCCAACAGCCATCTATTTACCTCCAAACCTCTCAGAGCCCTGACCCAACAGCCATCTATTTACCTCCAAACCTCTCGAAGCCCTGACCCAACAGCCATCTATTTACCTCCTAACCTCTCAGAGCCCTGACCCAACAGCCATCTATTTACCTTCTAACCTATAAGCCCTGACCCAAAAGCCATCTATTTACCTCCAAACCTCTCAGAGCCCTGACCCAACAGCCATCTATTTACCTCCTAACCTCTCAGAGCCCTGACCCAACAGCCATCTATTTACCTCCTAACCTCTGACCCAACAGCCATCTATTTACCTCCTAACCTCTCAGAGCCCTGACCCAACAGCCATCTATTTACCTCCTAACCTCTCAGAGCCCTGACCCAACAGCCATCTATTTACCTACTAACCTCTCAGAGCCCTGACCCAACAGCCATCTATTTACCTCCTAACCTCTGAGCCAACAGCCATATATTTACCTCCTAACCTCTCAGAGCCCTGACCCAACAGCCATCTATTTACCTCCTAACCTCTCAGAGCCCTGACCCAACAGCCATCTATTTACCTCCTAACCTCTGACCCAACAGCCATCTATTTACCTCCTAACCTCTGACCCAACATCCATCTATTTACCTTCTAACCTCTCAGAGCCCTGACCCAACAGCCATCTATTTACCTCTTAGGAGGTAAATAGATGGGTGTTGGGTCAGGGCTCTGTTGAGTCAGGGCTCTAAGAGGTTAGGAGGTAAATAGATGGCTGTTGGGTCAGGGCTCATAGGTTAGGAGTTAAATAGATGGCTGTTGGGTCAGGGCTCATAGGTTAGGAGGTAAATAGATGGGTGTTGGGTCAGGGCTCTGTTGAGTCAGGGCTCTAAGAGGTTAGGAGTTAAATAGATGGCTGTTGGGTCAGGGCTCATAGGTTAGGAGTTAAATAGATGGCTGTTGGGTCAGGGCTCATAGGTTAGGAGGTAAATAGATGGCTGTTGGGTCAGGGCTCTGAGAGGTTAGGAGATAAATAGATGGGTGTTGGGTCAGGGCTCTGAGAGGTTAGGAGGTCAATAGATGGGTGTTGGGTCAGGGCTCTGAGAGGTTAGGAGGTCAATAGATGGGTGTTGGGTCAGGGCTCTGAGAGGTTAGGAGGTCAATAGATGGGTGTTGGGTCAGGGCTCTGAGAGGTTAGGAGGTCAATAGATGGGTGTTGGGTCAGGGCTCTGTTGGGTCAGGGCTCTGAGAGGTTAGGAGGTCAATAGATGGGTGTTGGGTCAGGGCTCTGTTGGGTCAGGGCTCTAAGAGTTGGCATAATACTAGAGCTAAACTGTGGTGGATTATTGTTTTGCCTTTTTATGGGGTAAAAAGCTCACCTTTGTTGCCGATGGCGGCCGAGTCCGACAGATGTCTCTTGAACGATGACGCAGGATGGGAATTTGAGTTTGGGAGGGTTCTCGCCGACACTGTCCGTGGCATGACCGACTTTGAGTTCTCCGCTTGGAAGGTTCTAACTCCAAGGGATCCTAGGCCAAATGTACCCCAGCCTGGAGCACCCTTCAGCTGGGTAAACTTGCCCAGACCCTCCCCACTGCCTGGATGGCTCTGGGACGTGACTGTATGATGTCCGACCCAAACATTTCCTGCTTTCGCTGGAATGTTCCATCTCTGAAAGTGCACAGGGGTGCTGCTCCCATCTCCTGGTGCTGAGTTGGAGCGGCCAGACGTGCAGGTGGTTGACTGTTTACTGCTAGGACCACCTACAGCCGTATCCATAGTCACAGTCCCCTCTCTCACTGAGTTGGAGCGGCCAGACGTGCAGGTGGTTGACTGTTTACTGCTAGGACCACCTACAGCCATATCCATAGTCACAGTCCCCTCTCTCGTTGCAGCCAGAGGGGCGGATGGAGGAGCTTTCGGTTTGCTCTCTTGGAAGCGGACCTCAGTGGTATCCGTGGTTACGGAGGCATCCTCGGACAGGGGCTGACTGTTGGAGATCCTCTCCACGTCGTCACACACCTGATACAGCAGTTCGTCATCGTCACCTTCGTCGTCGTTCCAAAGCGACTCAGAGTCAAACAGGGACTGAAGGTCCTCCTCTGAGAGGTCTTTGAAAGCGGAGTCTGGGGCTGTGGTTCCACGTGAGGTTGGAGTTGTGGCTGTGCTCACCCCATCAGCCTTCCCTTCTGCAGAGTCTCTACTGGGGCCCCTACTTCCCACAGCAGCAGACACGCCGGGCCTGGGTCTCTCAGGCTGGGCCGCTCCAACAGTGAGGAACGGTCTGAGTGCTTCTTTGGTTGTCGGAGCCATATTCACCTGGAAACAAAGGTTGGGCTCCAGCAGGAAAGTGCTTCTGCTGTTGGGCTTGGGTTTAGGACATGGCCCAGTGAGGCCATCTCTGTTTGAGGGTTGAAGGTGTGTGCTTGAGCTGCTGGGTTTGGGGGACAGCGTTTTCAGCCCGTCAGGATTCTGGGTCATCTCCAACACGATAGGGTCACAGAGAAGGTCATCATCCTCCCAGTCAAAGTCCTCGTCTTTCGCCACAGTCGTCGTGGCTTTCCACTGTCCTACTTCCTCTTTACCAGTACGAGCCGATGAACCAGACGTGCTTCCCCCGCCAGGCTTGACCTCAGACTCTTTGACGCAGTCATCGGCAGTGAGATGGCTGACCCCAACTTGAACCTTGACCTCCTGAGAACAGGTGGAGGCGGTCGACCCTTGGCTGAGCCGTCCGGTGACTCGCTGCGTCGGCCCGTCGAACAGAGCGTTAAGCTCCGCCTCTACCTGCTGGGCTGATGACGACATCGTCGGGCCCTTGGGCTCCTCCCCGTAGCGGTTGTTGTTTATGGTATTGTTTGTGTGTTCAGCGCTCCTCTTCTCTCGGTCCTGCTGGTGCATGTTGATGTCAAACTGCCTGGCCAGCTGCATCAAGTCCTCCACTGAGCTTTTCCTGCAGAGAGGAGAGGATGAAGTGAGTGGATGAATGAACAAGGAAGGCATAATGAATATATTGTGGAACCTTTGAAGAAGCTAGTATAAGCACTAGCAAAATATCTGAACACAAGAATGATCTGATTAAGAGAACTACTGGAAAATACAAAACTATTGGACGAGAAATAAACCTTACATGTTAAATAAAAGGTTTTCAACCTGATTTAAAAAATATATGTATATATTTTACCTTTATCTAACTAGGCAAGTCAGTTAAGAACAAATTCTTATTTTCAATGACGGCCTGGGAACAGTGGGTTAACTGCCTGTTCAGGGGCAGAACGACAGATTTGTACCTTGTCAGCTCAGGGATTTGAACTTGCAACCTTTCGGTTACTAGTCCAACGCTCTAACCACTAGGCCACCCTGCCGCCCCAATCACACAAGTTCACTCACCGAGTGGATTTCTTCCTTGCTTTGGGCGGGCGTACCTCTGGGGTACATGGGACAGCACTGTCCCCAATCCACTGGAGGAGAGGACTATCCACAGAGACATGCTGGGCATCCTGGAGAAGAAGACATGGTTTACAACAGCTGGTTTGTGTGCTGTGACCAACCTACAGCTCTGGGGGTACATTCAAGCCAGGGCCGTGGCTTTCATATCCAGTGCTTCAAGAAGAACCCGATTTAGAATGTCTCTTTGCATCCACTGAAACAAATCAACACAGTAGAATGCAGTCTTTTACATTTTAATATAACGAGGCCTTTATATCCACAGTAACACATGATTCTAAAACACGTCAGTGTTGCAGGGTGCCAGCATCTATTCATTTATCTTATTTAACTAGGCAAGTTAGTTAAGAACAAATTCCTATTTACAATGACGGCCTATAAGCCCATCTATCAATGGACCTCAGTGACACGCTGAACATGTTTTATATACTGACCTTAGGGGCGATCCGATTGACAATGTCTGATATCTCAACAACTCTGGTGTTGCCGGGCCCTTCGCCTGGAGAATAAGGACAGCAACAGTTAAGCCTTCTGATGGCACATATACATAGTAACCACAATCACTTTGGGCACAAAGGCCACTAGCGGAAACTGTGAGTAGCCTGTGTGTAGGCTCTGTGGAGGAATGAAACACATGACCTCCTATCAACTGGCTTTGAGAAGAAGAACAAAAAGATGGGTGGATTGAGGATGACTGGTGATGGTCTGATAGGTGTGAGGAGAATGAGGAAGAGGAGGAATGAAGGACAACGTTATGCTAATGTTAAAGCTAAATCAGCCTTTTGCTCATCAAGTGACTTAACAACATACCACTTCTAGCAGGAGTAGGTGATGCCGGGTCCCATATGATGTCTTGTAAAACATCCCCATCCCCGGGGGAATCAGCAGTGTTGTTTAAGCCCGTGTATCTGCCCCTCGCTCCTCGTTTGGGGGTCTCCAGATCTGGTGGGAACGAGACAAACTGGAAGGTCACTAGACATACTAAATAGGTGAACAACAAAATGGGGTCTACCTGGTCACACATGAGTACAATAGGGAGAGCATCAGCACGTGTGGGACTAGGGCCTTAATGCATTGTTCAGTTATGTATAGAGCCATGTCATGAGTACAATAGGGAGAGCATCAGCACGTGTGGGACTAGGGGCTAATGCATTGTTCAGTTATGTATAGAGCCATGTCATGAGTACAATAGGGAGAGCATCAGCGCGTGTGGGACTAGGGGCTAATGCATTGTTCAGTTATGTATAGAGCCATGTCATGAGTACAATAGGGAGAGCATCAGCACGTGTGGGACTAGGGGCTAATGCATTGTTCAGTTATGTATAGAGCCATGTCATGAGTACAATAGGGAGAGCATCAGCACGTGTGGGACTAGGGCCTTAATGCATTGTTCAGTTATGTATAGAGCCATGTCATGGTGGAATACTCTGCCACCAGAGGTTACTCAGTGAAAAAGTCTGTTTAGCTTTAAAAAATATATTTTTAAATAACCTATCACAGCACCTCTCCTCTTTCTCAAGATTATATATATATAATTTTTTTATTTAACAAGGCAAGTCAGTTTAAGAACAAATGATTATTTACAATGACGGCCGACCCCGGCCAAACCCTAACAACGCTGGGCCAATTGTGCGCCACCTTATGGAACTCCCAATCATGGCTGGTTGTGATACAGCCTGGAATCTAATCTGTAGTGACGCCTCTAGCACTGAAGATGCAGTGCCTTAGACCGCTGTGATACAGTCTGGAATCTAATCTGTAGTAATGCCTCTGCCACTGAGATACAGGGCCTTAGACCGCTGTGATACAGTCTGGAATCTAATCTGTAGTGATGCCTCTAGCACTGAAGATGCAGTGCCTTAGACCGCTGTGATACAGCCTGGAATCTAATCTGTAGTGACGCCTCTACCACTGAAGATGCAGTGCCTTAGACCGCTGTGATACAGTCTGGAATCTAATCTGTAGTGACGCCTCTACCACTGAAGATGCAGTGCCTCAGACTGCTGTGATACAGCCTGGAATGGAACCAGGGTCTGTAGTGACGCCTCTAGCACTGAAGATGCAGTGTCTTAGACCGCTGTGATACAGTCTGGAATCTAATCTGTAGTGATGCCTCTAGCACTGAAGATGCAGTGTCTTAGACCGCTGTGATACAGTCTGGAATCTAATCTGTAGTGATGCCTCTACCACTGAAGATGCAGTGCCTTAGACTGCTGTGATACAGTCTGGAATCTAATCTGTAGTGACGCCTCTACCACTGAGATGCAGTGCCTCAGACTGCTGCACCACTCGGGAGGCCCAAAATCTCATCTAACTGTATATAAGAATATGTATACATTAGTGTGTAAATAGTAAATATTAAGTGTGTAAATAGTATTTTTGTTGTCTCTTTGTGTCTTTCTAATATATAACTCTTATTATGTTTTATATTTGTACATAATGCCTTTGTCTATACCTGTTTTGTACTTTGTAATTTATTTGTACTTACTCAGGAAGAGTAGCTGCGGCATTTACTGTAGTTAATTAAAGATTCAAATTAAAAAGCTAATGGGGATCCTAATAAACAAAACCAACGTTTTGGAACGTTCAGATAGAAATAGAACGAGGAATCACATCAGCTCTATACATTGCATTTCTATCTGCAACGTTGAAGAACGTTTGGCAACTGAACGTGGCACTGGCTAGCTACGTCTATGCCCAGCTAATTAACGTTAGAGCTGTTTATCCTGCAATCTACACGAACGTTTGCCAAAGTTAGCTATTGAGTCTAGATGTTGTTAGCTACCCAACTAGCTGGTTAGCAATATCATTCCCGTAGCAACCATCTTACCTTTAGACCGAGTATGTGGTGACTTCCTGACAGAAGGTGAAGATTGGGGAGTCAGTTTCTGACTTTTACGCGATTTGTTTGTTCTCAGCCTTTTTTGTGAAAATGTGGAACCATGACTCCAGATTTCACTTAAGTCATTTGAGCCAGTGTTATGGTCGTGCTTTCTTGGATTTGGCATATTTCGCCGTCAGTTTTCTTGTTCATCATTTGACTTGACCATTTAAACGCAAATTGAATCGTTTGTCATTATCCGATTGCTTATCTTCGTGGGTAAAAGTGTGCTGTGTTTGTGTTCAGCACGTACGCCGCCATGATGTTGTGTGACGTCACGCCAAAACGCATAAACCTGATTGGTTAATAGCGCCTTACCCGCTCCTTCTGCAAAAGTGAAGTTGCCCCCAGACACTGAACTGAGATCAGTTTTTCGATTTCACTCACTTTTTGTAAAATAAGAGTTATGGCAACTAGGATGTTTACTAGTTGTATTTACAAGTGATGCTGAAATATGTTAGAACACGGACCTGCTTTGTTTATCAGGACGTTTTGGAAGTTTATTTGCAATAGTCCATATGTATTAAATACATCAAATCAAAGTTTATTTGTCACGTGCGCCGAATACAACAGGTGTAGTAGACCTTACAGTAAAATGCTGAATACAACAGGTGTAGACCTTACAGTGAAATGCTGAATACAAGAGGTGTAGTAGACCTTACAGTGAAATGCTGAATACAACAGGTGTAGTAGACCTTACAGTGAAATGCTGAATACAACAGGTGTAGTAGACCTTACAGTGAAATGCTGAATACAAGAGGTGTAGTAGACCTTACAGTGAAATGCTGAATACAACAGGTGTAGTAGACCTTACAGTGAAATGCTGAATACAAGAAGTGTAGACCTTACAGTGAAATGCTGAATACAAGAGGTGTAGTAGACCTTACAGTGAAATGCTGAATACAAGAGGTGTAGTAGACCTTACAGTAGACCTGTTGCTGAATACAACAGGTGTGGACCTTACAGTGAAATGCTGAATACAACAGGTGTAGACCTTACAGTGAAATGCTGAATACAAGAAGTGTAGTAGACCTTACAGTGAAATGCTGAATACAAGAAGTGTAGTAGACCTTACAGTGAAATGCTGAATACAACAGGTGTAGAACTTACAGTGAAATGCTGAATACAAGAAGTGTAGACCTTACAGTGAAATGCTGAATACAAGAGGTGTAGTAGACCTTACAGTGAAATGCTGAATACAAGAGGTGTAGTAGACCTTACAGTGAAATGCTGAATACAAGAGGTGTAGTAGACCTTACAGTGAAATGCTGAATACAACAGGTGAAATGCTGAATACAACAGGTGTAGTAGACCTTACAGTGAAATGCTGAATACAACAGGTGTAGTAGACCTTACAGTGAAATGCTGAATACAACAGGTGTAGTAGACCGTACAGTGAAATGCTGAATACAACAGGTGTAGTAGACCTTACAGTGAAATGCTGAATACAACAGGTGTAGTAGACCTTACAGTGAAATGCTGAATACAACAGGTGTAGTAGACCTTACAGTGAAATGCTGAATACAACAGGTGTAGTAGACCTTACAGTGAAATGCTTACTTACAGGCTCTATCCAATGGTGCAAAAAATGTATTAGCTGAACAATAGGTTATTAAGGTTAAACAATAGCGAGGCTATAACAGTAGCAAGGCTACATACAGACACTGGTTAGTCAGGCTGATTGAGGTAGTAGGTACATGTAGATATGGTTAAAGTGACTATGCATATATGATGAACAGAGAGCATCAGCAGCGTAAAAGAGGGGTTGGTGGGTGGTGGGACACAATGCAGATAGCCCGGTTGGCCAATGCGCAGGAGCACTGGTTGGTCGGGCTAATTGAGGTAGAATGTACATATGTACATGAATATATAGTTAAAGTGACTGTGCATATATGATAAACAGAGAGTAGCAGCAGCGTAAAAGAGGGGTTGGGGGGGGCACACAATGCAAATAGTCCGGGTAGCCATTTGATTACCTGTTCAGGAGTCTTATGGCTTGAGGGTAAAAACTGTTGAGAAGCCTTTTTGTCCTAGACTTGGCATTCCGGTACCGCTTGCCATGCGGCAGTAGAGAGAACAGTCTATGACCTGGGTCTTTGACATCGCCTGGTGTAGAAGTCCCGGATGGCAGCCCCAGTGATGTACTGGGCCGCACGCACTACCCTCTGTAGTGACTTGCGGTCGGAGGCAATTGCCGTACAAGGCAGTGATGCAACCAGTCAGGCAGGATGCTCTCGATGTTGCAGCTGTAGAAGCTTTTGAGGATCTCAGGACTCATGCCAAATCTTTTTAGTTTCCTGAGGGGGAATAGGTTTTGTCGTGCCCTCTTCACGACTGTCTTGGTGTGTTTGGACCGTTCTAGTTTGTTGGTGATGTGGACACCAAGGAACTTGAAGCTCTCAACCTGCTCCACTACAGCCCCGTCGATGAGAATGGGGCGTACTCGGTCCTCCTTTTCCTGTAGTCCACAATCATCTCCGTAGTCTTGGTTACGTTGAGGGATAGGTTGTTATTCTGGCACCTCCCTATAGGCTGTCTCGTCGTTGTTGTGTCATCTGCAAACTTAATGATGATGTTGGAGTCGTGCCTGGCTATGCAGTCGTGGGTGAACAGGGAGTACAGGAGGGGACTGAGCACGCTCCCCTGTGGGGATCCAGTGTTGAGGATCGGCGTGGCAGATGTGTTGCTACCTACCCTCACCACCTGGGGGCAGCCCGTCAGGAAGTCCAGGATCCAGTTGCAGAGGGAGGTGTTTAGTCCCAGGATCCTTAGCTTATTGAATGAGCTTTTAAGGCACTATGGTGTTGAACACTGAGCTGTAGTCAATGAATAGCATTCTCACATAGGTGTTCCTTTTGTCCAGGTGGGAAAGGGCAGCGTGGAGTGCAATAGAGATTGCATCATCTGTGGATCTGTTTTGGCGGTATGCAAATTGGAGTGGGTCTAGGGTTTCTGGGATAATGGTGTTGATGTAAGCCATGACCAGTCTTTCAAAGCACTTCATGGCTACGGACGTGAGTGCTACGGGTCGGTAGTCATTTAGGCAGGTTGCCTTTGTGTTCTTGGGCACAGGCACCATGGTGGTCTGCTTGAAACATGTTGGTATTACAGACTCAATCAGGGTACATGTTGAAAAGGTCAGTGAAGACACCTGCCAGTTGGTCAGCACATGCCCGGAGCACACGTCCTGATAATCCGTCTGGCCCCGCAGCCTTGTGTATGTTGACCTGTTTAAAGGTCTTACTCACGTCGGCTATGGAGAGCATGATCACACAGTCGTCCGGAACAGTTGATGCTCTCATGCATGCCTCAGTGTTGCTTACCTCGAAGCGATCATAGAAGTGATTTAGCTCGTTTGGTAGGCTCGTGTCACTGGGCAGCTCGCGGCTGTGCTTCTCTTTATACTCTGTAATAGTTTACAAGCCCTGCCACATAAGACGAGCGTCGGAGCCGGTGTAGTAGGATTGAATCTTAGCCCTGTATTGACGCTTTGCCTGTTCACCATCTCACCAGAGCTCTCAAAATAATAACAGCATTTTAAAACAGATGGAAAGTTCAGGAGGATACCTAAAATAGCCTACAACAAAACAAGCCTGTGTCATATGCAATCAGCCATAGAGTGAAACTTTACACTACCTGGCTCTTTAAAGTGATAACTCAACCAAATGCTTAATTTACTTTTTTGGCACTTAAGCTGACTGTCCCGCATGTCATCAGCTTTGGGAAGTGATACTCCACTCATCTGTACCCAACCCCTCCGATACACTTGAAGCCCTGGGCCCATATCCACAAAACGCCTTAATCATTAGGATCTAAAAGGTGATACTGATCTTAGATCAGCTCTCCTACTCTGAGAGGCTTTGTGGATACAGGCCCAGGGCTGTTTGCTCTGAATCTCTATGCAAACATGGTGGTAATGTGTCACTTCCCTCATCACACTGATGTGGAGACATGACCCTTTCCTGGCCGTACTGAGGTCCAACGCTGACAGTTAAGGGCACACACTCTTTAGACCGATTGTGTGTGTGTGTGTGTGTGTGTGTGTGTGTGTGTGTGTGTGTGTGTGTGTGTGTGTGTGTGTGTGTGTGTGTGTGTGTGTGTGTGTGTGATGTATCAGAGGGGTTGGTAGAGATGAAGACCATTCTCCATCTCTGGATTAGTAAAGTATTCTTCTAGATCCAGTTTAGATAAGTGTGGAGTGTATATAGAAGCTGTCAGGAAAAATCTATATGGATAAATATTGTATTAGTCAAAACTTGACCTAAATGAACCTAAAATCAATTTTTCAAGGGGTATTTTCTTTCCAGTTTTATTATCAAGAGAGATCTAAGGTTGATATATACTGCATTAGATCATTCAGTATAACACACCTGTGTGTTCAGCAGATATAGTTGGGTTATAGTTGGGTTAGATTTGGGGTCAGATATAGTTGGGTTATGTTGGGGCGGCAGGGTAGCCTCGTGGTTAGAGTGTTGGACTAGTAACCGAAATGTTTCACACACACACACACACACACACACACACACACACACACACACACACACTAGGCAGTGTTCATCAAAGTGTCCACCAAGCCTTCATCCACCACTCACTATTACTGATGACATTATAGGTTGGTCACGTACATACAGTAGCAGCGCACAGTAGTAGTGCTGTGGCTGCTGTATCAACCCCTGATAAATCACAATAAAACATGATTAATACCCCACCAAATGAGTGCCCAGGCCTTTATTACTCCTGTACGAGCAAAGAAAAATACTTGTCAGCAAAGAGGGGATAAAAAGTGCCCCCTTTCCTGCCCCTGTCGATAACACCCCCACCCCAAAACATATTCCCCGCTGCCTTGGTCATGTGTATCATATTTCAGTTCAATCGTATTTTGAAATGTTTGAAATCTTGTCGCAGGAGGTTGTAGGGCATTTATCTCTGTTATCGTAGGTGACCCTAAGATAGAATTACTGTCTGGCTGCAACAGGTTCAGAGACAAAGGATGCATCCCAATGTAGCGCAGTGCTATTGACAAAGGGCCCATTCCCTATGTAGTGCAGTGCTATTGACCCTGGTCAAAAGTAGTGCACTATACATGGAGTAGGGTGCCATTTGGGACTCAGTAAAAGCTTGTGGATATACTTCAACACTGCTTCACACCAGTAGTAACACATGTCTGTTAGGCCATTTGTTGTGCTCATTTTGTTGTCTATTGAATTATACAACCTTGAGAAGATGTCTGGGAAAACATGTAGTTTCTCTTTATATGTAAAGATAAACTGAAACATGATAGTGTATTATTATTGACGTTTTTTATTTAATTTAATTTAATTTACACATTATATTTAGATATAAAAATGTCTGATGTATAATTTAGTTTTGCTGGTGGTAATTTGTATTACTTATGAAGTCTTACTGAGGAATGAGAAATGTTCCATACATTTGACACATATTAGCATTTCAAGTTGTGTTAATTCAAACAGAACATGTTTCTCTGATGAATGCATGTTAAAGCACAGTAATAAAATTGATTTAAAAAAACAAGTTTAATAGATATACAGTACAAGATTATCTGATATACTGTATATATATATATATATCAATTTAATAGATATACAGTACAAGATTATCTGATATACTGTATATATATATATATATCAATTTAATAGATATATAGTACAAGATTAACTGATATATATATATATATATATCAAGTTTAATAGATGAATAAAACAAGTTTAATTGATATATAAAACAAGTTAAGTAGATAAAACTAGTTTACTAGATATATAAACAAGTTTAATTGATAAAACAAATTTAACAGATGTATAAAACAAGTTAAATAGATAAAACAAGTTTAATAGATATATACAACACGTTTAATTGATAAATAAAACAAGTTTAATTGATAAATAAAACAAGTTTAATTGATAAATAAAACACGTTTAATTGATAAATAAAACACGTTTAATTGATAAATAAAACACGTTTAATTGATATATAAACAAGTTTAATTGATATATACAACACGTTTAATTGATAAATAAAACACGTTTAATTGATAAATAAAACAAGTTTAATTGATAAATAAAACACGTTTAATTGATAAATAAAACACGTTTAATTGATAAATAAAACACGTTTAATTGATATATAAACAAGTTTAATTGATATAACTAGTTTAACAGATATAAAAGTGTAACAGATTTATAAAACAATGTAGTTTGATACATGATTCTCTGTATTTCTATCTCAGAGGATTTTCCTGAGCAAAGCACTAGATGGTGCCTGTATACCTCTCTTGCTCTGTGTGTGTGTGTGTGTGTGCGTTCGTGCGTGCGTGTGTGTAAGTGTGGCGTGTGTGTAAGTGTGGCGTGTGTGTGTACCTGTGTGAGTGTGGTGCGTTTGATGCTGTGGGGATATGGGCTGGATGCAGGGAGACTGGAGCAAGACGGATGTGTGTTTGCTTCTCTGGGCTTGACTGCTTCCCTGTGTGTGAATAACAGACACCACTGGATTATTCATACTTGGATTATTGATACTGATGTTTTGTTCTGTCTTGGAGAGATGTGAGATTTTAGTTATGTTTTGCCTGCATTGTTTTAAATGAGTGGTATTGTTAAGGTCAGAGGTCAGAGGGGGCTGAGGGGAGCTATATGCCATGGTGGTCATATTAATAGTAAGTCGCTCTGGATAAGAGTGTCTGCTAAATGACTTAAATGTAAATGTAAATGTACCATTGTCATCAATGTTGTAGCCAGGCCAGAGGTCAAATAACAACTAGAATGGGTATTTTCCCTAAAGAGAAATTGTGTGACTTGCTAAATTTTGCCAAGAATATTTTTGGAACGTTTAGAAATTGAAATTGCTTGTGTTGAAAAGTGTTGGCTAGTTGTAAGTAGTGACTGTATTACAGTAGTGGGATACTAGCCTTTAGTGATACCCTACATATACAAAGGTATGTGGACACCCCTTCAAATGAGTGGAATCTGTTTTTTCAGCGACACGCGTTTCTGACAGATGTATTCAATCAAGCACACAGCCATGCAATCCCCATCGACAAACGTTGGCAGTAGAATGGCCTTACTGAAGAGCTCAGTGACTTTCAACGTGGCACCATCAAAGGATGCCCACCTTTCCAACAAGTCAGTTTGTCAAATGTCTGCCCTGCTAGAGCTACCCCAGTCCACTGTAAGTGCTGTTATTGTGAAGTGGAAACGTCTAGGAGCAACAACGGCTCAGCCACAAAGTGGTAGGCCACACAAGCTCACAGAACGGGACCGCAGAATGCTGAAGTGCGTAGCGTGTAAAAATCATCTGTCCTCAGTTGCAACACTCACTACCGAGTTCCAAACTGCCTCTGGAAGCAACGTCAGCACAATAACTGTTTGTCGGGAGCTTCATGAAATGTGTTTCCACAGCCTAGCTGTGCAATGCCAAGCGTCGGCTGGAATGGTGTCAAGCTCCCCGTCAAGGGGACTCTGGAGCAGTGGAAACACATTCTCTGGAGTGACGAATCACAATTCACCATCTGGTAGTCCAATGGACGAATCAGGGTTTGGCAGATGCCAGGAGAATGATACCTGCCCGAATGGATAGTGCCAACTGTAAGGTTTGATGGAGGAGGAATAATGGTCTGGGGCTGTTTTTCATGGTTCAGGCCCAATAGTTCCAGTGAAGGGAAATCTTAACGCTACGTCATACAATGACATTCTAGACGATTCTGTGCTTCCAACTTTGTGGCAACAGTTTGGGGAAGGCCCTTTCCTGTGTCAGCATGATAAGAATGACCTTAACCCCATCGAACACCTTTGGGGTGAATTGGAACACCGACTGCGAGCCAGGCCTAATCAGCCAACATCAGTGCCCAACCTCACTAATGCACTTGTGATAGAATGGAAGCAAGTCCCCACAAAATGTTCCAAAATCTACTGGAAAGCCTCTCAGAAGAGTGGAGGCTGTTAAAACAGCAAAGGGGGGACCAACTTAATATCAATGCCCATGATTTAGGAATGAGATGTTGGACAAGCAGGTGTCCACATACCTCTGGTCATGTAATGTATATTAATAGTAGAAGTAGTGACTGTGGTGGTAGTACGTAGTAGTGACTGTGGTAGTAGTACGTAGTAGTGACTGTGGTAGTAGCACGTAGTAGTGACTGTGGTAGTAGTATGTAGTAGTGACTGTGGTAGTAGAACGTAGTAGTGACTGTGGTAGTAGTATGTAGTAGTGACTGTGGTAGTAGTATGTAGTAGTGACTGTGGTAGTAGTATGTAGTAGTGACTGTGGTAGTAGCACGTAGTAGTGACTGTGGTAGTAGTACGTAGTAGTGACTGTGGTAGTAGTATGTAGTAGTGACTGTGGTAGTAGCACGTAGTAGTGACTGTGGTACTAGCACGTAGTAGTGTCTGCAGTAGTAGAATGTAGTAGTGACTGTGGTAGTAGTATGTAGTAGTGACTGTGGTAGTAGCACGTAGTAGTGACTGTGGTACGTAGTAGTGACTGCAGTAGTAGAACGTAGTAGTGACTGTGGTAGTAGTATGTAGTAGTGTGCACTGTGGTAGTAGTAGTAGACTGCAGTGAGTAGTACGTAGTAGTGACTGTGGTAGTAGTATGTAGTAGTGACGTAGTAGTGTGTAGTGACTGTGGTAGTAGTACGTAGTAGTGACTGTGGTAGTGACTGTGACTGTGGTAGTAGCACGTAGTAGTGACTGTGGTAGTAGTACGTAGTAGTGACTGTGGTAGTAGCACGTAGTAGTGACTGTG
>NC_088405.1:10689286-10739286 GCF_034236695.1 Oncorhynchus nerka
CGGAAAGTATTATGTTACATTACAGCCTTATTCTAAAATGTATTTAAAAAAAACAAAAATAACTCTCCATCATTCTTAAATGGAAGAAGTCTGGAACCACCAAGACCCTTCCTAGAGCTGGCCGCCCGGCCAAACTGAGCAATCGGGGGGGAAAGGGTATTGGTTAGGGAGGTGACCAAGAAACCGATGGTCAATCTGACAAAGCTCTAGAATTCCCCTGTGGAGATGGGAGAACCTTCCAGAAGGACAACCATCTCTGCAGCACTCTACCAATCAGGGCTTTATGGTAGAGTGGCCAGACGGAAGCCACTCCTCAGAGTAAAAGACACATGACAGCTCGCTTGGAGTTTTCCAGGAGGCACTTAAAGACCATGAGAAACAAGATTATCTGGTCTGAGATGAAACCAAGATTGAACTCTTTGGCCTGAATGCCAAGGGTCACGTCTGGAGGAAACCTGGGAGACTAGTCAGGATCGAGGCAAAGATGAAAGGAGTAAAGTACAAAGAGAACCTGAGGGTAACACTCTGTCTTTCTGTCTCTAAGTAAGGCAGTTAACACACTGTTTCCTGGGCGCCAATGACGTGGATGTCGATTAAGGAAGCACCCTGCACCTCTCTGATTCAGAGGGGTTAAATGCAGAAGACACATTTCAGTTGAAGGCATTCAGTTGTACAACTGACTAGGTATCCCCCTTCCCTTTTCTTGATATGAGCCTGCTCCAGAGCACTGAAGGTTCATCTTCCAACAGGACAACGACCCTAAGCACACAGCCAAGACAACGCAGGAGTGGCTTCGGGACAAGTCTCTGAATGTCCTTGAGTGGCCCAGCCAGAGCCCGGACTTGAACCCGATCAAACATCTCTGGAGAGACCTGAAAATAGCTGTGCAGAGGCGTTCGCCATCCAACCTGACAGAGTTTGAGAGGATCTGCAGAGAGGAATGGGAGAAGCTCCCCAAATACAGGTATGCCAAGCTTGTAGCGTCATACCCAATTAAGACTCGAGACTGTAATCGTTGCCAAAATTACTTTAACATAGTACTGAGTAAAGGGTCTGAATACTTTCGGAAATGTGATATTTCACAAAAAAAAAGTTTTATACATTTTCAAAAATGTCTAAAAACCTATTTTTGCTTTGTCATTATGGGGTTATTGTGTGTAGATTGATGAGGGGAAAAAACAATGTAATCCATTTTAGAATAAGGCTGTAACATAACAAAATCGGGGAAAAGTCTAGGTGTCTGAATACTTTCTGAATGCACTGTATGTATTATATAATTCTGGATGTTCTCCTCTGTACAGCTTCCAGTAGTTTCCGGGGCAGAGATGGAAGCTGGTTTTGAAGCATCTTGAAGTTGTTCACATTCTTTGCTATGCAGTCCACACATATCCTGTAAGAGAAAACAACATTTTTAAAGTGGAAATCAGCAGATGCCTCATCCATTTTTGGACATATAAATTAATGATATGTACCCATTCCTTCTTGAAGACTATAACTTATCAACGCCTCATGAGCTTAGTTCAACTGTCGGACCCCATCAGAAACCGGAAAAAAAAAATCTTGTTTTACTCCAATGTTTGTAAACAAAGTGAATTTAAACAAACACCATATAGCATCAGAACATGGTTAAAAATATAATGTTCATATCATGGATGGTCAGTCCTTCCATCCATAGCTCTGTCTATACATGTGAGTGGTTTCTCCCTCTCCAGCCTCATACCAAAATAGGGGAAAACAGTTTGTTATTGTTTCGACAACTGATTTCTACTTTTAAGGGACGATGAAAATGGACATTACATGTGAGGTAAATAAAATCTGTGATTATTATGATAAAGTTTACCGAAAGAGGGGATAAGGCTGGGTCTGGAAAACAAGTGCATCATTGCTGTGGCCCTGAAAACAATTGAAAACAAACAGTTAGTTGTAGTGTCAGTGATTCTACATTTAACCAGGGCTACTGGGATGATTTGGCTGAAGGCTATCGTCATACCGTCAAACTCTCATACGTTCCTCCTAGGAGGACGTAGTCACAACTACCCCCAAACACAACGACGTCAGAGTCCTTTGCTTGGCTTGCTGTGTGCCACAACCTGCAGGGGAGGAAAGTCAATGAAATGGGGGATTTCATCAAAGTACAGAGAATGTGCACTCCGTTTAATCATTGTACATTTTAGGCTAATTTCTCTTCACTCCTTGATCAGCACTACACAGACTTCAGATGAGATGGAAATGGAATGCGTTCTGATCGAACCTTTAGTTTTTATCAGGGAGTCATACCAGTCATACCAGTTGAATCAGATTAGGAACTAGATTTATCATGATGCCAAACTGTCAGCTACTGTACTACCTTGGTTTGTTGTTGTTTGGATGGTCAAACTCCCTCCATGTCTTTGTGTCAACGTCTAAAACCCATCTATCACCTACATAACAGATACAAGAAAGAAAGAACTCCATGGAACAGAAGGTTTTCTAGGAGGGTCAAATTGTTGAGTAACTGCTGAGTTAAGGATTTCATCCTACTGGGTCTAAATGGGTAAATGACTTACTCATTGGTTTGCAGTCTACATTCAGTCCACCAAATAGAAACAAAGTGTTATCAGATAGTGCAGTGAGGCTGTGCCACGACCTTCCCCCTGGCACAGTGGATGTTGGTACTCTGGAGAAGACATTTGGAGGGAACAGTTAAAAACACACCAAAGCTGTTATTATGATAAACACTGGAACGTTTTAAAGATTATCATTTGAAAGAGTGAAATATAAATACCTACATTTCAGACCATGTCCATGATTCTAGATCTAGACAATGAATGTCACTTGGTGCGGTTTCCTAAAGAGAAGGGTAGAAGGAAGGGCAAACCACTGAACATCCCAAAGCAGGTCAACAAAACTAGTATTAAACATGACTGTACAGTAAGCAATGTGATCCCATTAATCTTAGCAAAGTTTTAGGGTTTTCCGTGTCTCTGCATCAATGCAATACAAAACGTGAGGAGGAGTTCAAGTCAACAGAGTACTCACCAGTACTCGGCCCCCATAGACATACCCTTTATGACCAAGTGTTGCACCTGCATGGGCAGCTCTGGGGGCAGGAGCACGACCCTGTCGTCAGAAAGAGCTACTTACAGTACAGGTACAGAACGACAAATTGTTGCTTGGATGTTTGTGTGCAAAAACTAACTAGTTCATGTATAACCAGCATCATTGTGCAAGCTTAGCATATAGTGCTGCCTCCCTAAACGTGTCTGTGACTGGGCTTGAACCAGAGTCTTCTACCTCTCCTCTGACTGGGCTTGAACCAGGGTCCTCTACCTCTCCTCTGACTGGGCTTGAACCAGGGTCCTCTACTTCTCCTCTGACTGGGCTTGAACCAGGGTCCTCTACTTCTCCTCTGACTGGGCTTGAACCAAAGTCCTCTACCTCTCCTCTGATTAGTCTTGAACCAGGGTCCTCTACTTCTCCTCTGACTGGGCTTGAACCAGGGTCCTCTACTTCTCCTCTGACTGGGCTTGAACCAAAGTCCTCTACCTCTCCTCTGACTGGGCTTGAACCAGGGTCATCTACCTCTCCTCTGACTGGGCTTGAACCAGGGTCATCTACCTCTCCTCTGACTGGGCTTGAAACAGGTTCCTCTATGTCTCCTCTGACTGGGCTTGAACCAGAGTCTTCTACCTCTCCTCTGATTGGGCTTGAACCAGGGTCCTCTACTTCTCCTCTGACTGAGCTTGAACCAGGGTCCTCTACCTCTCCTCTGATTAGTCTTGAACCAGGGTCCTCTACTTCTCCTCTGACTAGGCTTGAACCAAAGTCCTCTACCTCTCCTCTGAAAGGGCTTGAACCAGGTTCCTCTATGTCTCCTCTGACTGGACTTGAACCAGGGTCCTCTACGTCACCAACACACATGACCACTAGCTTGACAATGTAGGAACGGATTGAACTATACAACAGGTAACTAAGTTCCACACAGTGAAGTTCTGTTGTGATGTAATCATACAGTGTGTGTCTGTCTTACAGAGCTCTGTGGTTCCCTCCAGCTGGCTAGTGTTGTATCAAAAACGTGGACTTCATTGTTCCATCCCCAACCAACGTTCTGCTCCTACAAAACACACAATCCACACACTGAAAATGGTGCTTGTAATTCATATGTTTGGACGCCATGATAAACAAAAAGTAAAAATGTACCAATGATGCCGTGTCCACGACGAAGCTTTTGTCATCCATGATGTCATCAAGTGTCTTGTGACCATATCCACCAAAGTAGGTGACCCTACAGAATGGAAGATTCTCAAAGTAGGTGACCCTACAGAATGGAAGCTTCTCAAAGTAAGTGACCCTACAGAATGGAAGATTCTCAAAGTAGGTGACCCTACAGAATGGAAGATTCTCAAAGTAGGTGACCCTACAGAATGGAAAAATTTCAAAGTAGGTGACCCTACAGAATGGAAAATTCTTAGGTGACCCTACAGAATGGAAATTTTCAAAAAAGCTTCTCAAAAATGACCCTACAGAATGGAAGATTCTCAAAGTAGGTGACCCTACAGAATGGAAGCTTCTCAAAGTAAGTGACCCTACAGAATGGAAGATTCTCAAAGTAGGTGACCCTACAGAATGGAAGATTCTTTGTCAGGTCCAGAATGAAGATTCTCAAGTAGGTCTTGTGAGAATGGAAGATTCTCAAAGTAGGTGATTCTCAAAGTAGGTGACCCTACAGAATGGAAGATTCTCAAAGTAGGTGACCCTACAGAATGGAATATTTTCAAAGTAGGTGACCCTACAGAATGGAAGATTCTCAAAGCAGGTGACCCTACAGAATGGAAAATTCTTAATTGGGAAAAATTACAAGATTTTATGTACCTGTAGACTTCCAGTCACTGCACTAAGGCTAGCTAGCATTGGCTAATTGCTAATTGCCAGAATCTCACAGTATTCCCTTAAATGTGTCATTTGAACCCTGACTATCTACCTGTTTGTAGCAACACTGCAATGGGCATTGACGTTGCATTCTACTGTTATATGTCCCTGACCTGTTGTTGACAACCCAGCAGCACAGCTTATCTCTGGGTGACGGAGGAGAGCCACTCTCAGCTTTCACATTCTTCCATCTGTAGTCCCCATCCAGGAGGTTGACACGGTAAAGCTACAAGCACACATCTTTTCAGAACGTAACACACGTGTCTCTGAAGCTAGAGTTCGACACCCATCTGAACCGTCTCCTAACAACGGAAGCCTTAATAATGATTAATAAGCTTTTGGTGATTTTCAGAAGAAATATTTTGCATATCAGGGGCACTACAGTTTCTGTTGAGCTAGCTCACCTGATTGGTCTGTCCCATGTCATCATATCCTCCAAATATGTACATGTGGCCAATTAGAAAGCAGCTGCAGGTGCCTGACATGGGGGGCGGGATCTCTCCTGACATTTGACACAGTTCCCTTCAGAAGACAAAATGAATAAACCAACTATGAATACACACAGCATGAAGTTCCAAGCAACAGAGCTAAGTCTTAATGAACATTTGGCTTGGGGGTAGATGTCACATTCTGGGGTCAAACTGAAGATAAGACCAGTGCAACACTATAGACCAGTCTAATACTATAGACCACTATAGACCAGTCTAGCACTATATGTTGTATCTGTTGATAAGTAACTGCTTGCTAAGGATATGGCTAGGGTTAGGTTCCATGTGTAACTCTGTGTTGTTGTTGTTGTTTGTGTCGCACTGCTTTGCTTTATCTTGACCAGGTCACAGTTGTAAATGAGAACTTGTTCTCAACTAGCCTACCTGGTTAAATAAAGCTGAAATAAATACATAAATAAAAAGGTTAAGAATAAGGGTAAGGGTTAAGTTTAGGGTAAGGGTTAGGTTTAGGGTAAGGGTTAGGTTTATGGTAAGGGTTAATTTAAGTTTAGGGTAAGGGTTAGGTTTAGGGTAAGGGTTAATTTAGGGTAAGGGTTAAGTTTATGGTAAGGGTTAAGTTTAGGTTTAGGGTAAGGGTTATGTTTAGGGTAAGGGTTAAGTTTAGGGTAAGGGTTAAGTTTAGGGTAAGGGTTAAGTTTAGGGCAAGGGTTACGTTTAGGGTTAGGATAAGGGTTAAGTTTAGGGTAAGGGTTAAGTTTAGGGTAAGGTTTAAGTTTAGGGTTAGGATAAGGGTTAGGGTAAGGGTTAAGTTTAAGGTAAGGGTTAAGTTTAAGGTAAGGGTTAAGTTTAGGGTAAGGGTTAAGTTTAGGGTTAGGATAAGGGTTAGGGTAAGGGTTAAGTTTAGGGTTAGGGTAAGGGTTAAGTTTAGGGTTAGGGTATGGGTTAAGTTTAGGGTAAGGGTTAGGTTTAGGGTAAGGGTTAATTTAGGGTAAGGGTTAACTTTAGGGTAAGGGTTAAGTTTAGGGTTAGGGTAAGTGTTAAGTTTAGGGTAAGGGTTAAGTTTAGGGTAAGGGTTCGGTTTAGGGTAAGGGTTAGGGTAAGGGTTAAGTTTAGGGTAAGCGTTACCTTTATGGTTAGGATAAGGGTTAAGTTTAGTGTAAGGGTTAAGTTTAGGGTAAGGGTTAAGTTTAGGGTAAGGTTTAAGTTTAGGGTAAGGGTTAAGTTTAGGGTTAGGGTAAGGGTTAAGTTTAGGGTAAGGGTTAAGTTTAGGGTAAGGGTTCGGTTTAGGGTAAGGGTTAGGGTAAGGATTAAGTTTAGGGTAAGGGTTAAGTTTAGGGTAAGCGTTACGTTTAGGGTAAGGGTTACGTTTATGGTTAGGATAAGGGTTAAGTTTAGGGTAAGGGTTAAGTTTAGGGTAAGGTTTACGTTTAGGATAAGGGTTAAGTTTAGGGTAAGGGTTAAGTTTGGGGTAAGGGTTAAGTTTAGGGTAAGGGTTAAGTTTAGGCTTAGGATAAGGGTTAGGGTAGGGGTTAAGTTTAGGGTAAGGGTTAAGTTTAGTGTAAGTGTTAAGTTTAGGGTTAGGATAAGGGTTAGGGTAAGGGTTAAGTTTAGGGTAAGGGTTAAGTTTAGGGTTAGGATAAGGGTTAGGGTAAGGGTTAAGTTTAGGGTAAGGGTTAAATTTAGGGTAAGGGTTAAGTTTAGGGTAAGGGTTACGTTTAGGGTAAGGGTTAAGTTTAGGGTAAGGGTTAGGGTAAGGGTTAAGTTTAGGGTTAGGATAAGGGTTAAGGTTCGTAGATACTTAGTTGAAATGTTACTGGTCTAATACTATAGAGCATCTACAGAGGGAATATCCAGATACAGTGTTAATCCCAAACAACTTCTCCATTCATATTCTTTACCCTGTGTTATATACAGCCCGTACGCACAAACACTATGTTAGAATTCCATTGATATTCTTACCATACACCTCTTTCTAAGTCATACAACCAGATTTCATCACTGGGAAGGAACACTTCACCCTCAGCGGTTGACTGCAGAACAGAACAAAAACAAATCTAAGCACGTTGTTACTGAGAAAATACATCTATCAGCAGCATGTATGTTTTAAACAGTATATGTGAATGCTAAACATCAATTCAAAACAACACCATCAATTAGGAATGCTTTCAAGATAGTTCCAGGAAGGGAATTTACAAATCATGTTTGAGGCTTACCATGTAGCCTCCCCAGACATGCAGTGTATTTCCCTCTAATACAGCTGTGTGACCACTTCGCTCAAGGGCAACACGTTCCACACAGTGTTTCTCAAAGGCAGAATCCATAGTTTCTACAAAACTTCTTAGAAAGTGAAAACACAAAGAAAAGGAGAGAATGAAATGTACAAAGATCTCCATGCCAGGATTTTAAATTTTTCTGCCAGGAGTTTTATTATCTCTGCCAGGATTTTTATTATCTCTGACCCAAATCTGTTCAAAATCTTTTATTTTTTTATAGGCCCAAGCTGCTAATTTTGACTACAGACTTTGGCAGCGAATAGAATGTGCAGGGGCTGGCTGTTTTTAAGTAGCTGAGACGTTCCAACCTCTAGGAAAAAAAACAACAAGTTGTTCTTGCCCTGACAGCGTTTATTGTAGCGGAAGGTCAAAGGTCATGTCATCTTGTCACCAGACCATTACTCCCTCTGGCCACACCCCCTTACCTGAAAACGCCACAACACTCACCGAATACCTCTCCTCTGCCTGTTCCACTCTCTTTATACCACCACTCCCTATGAGCAGTTTGTTTTCCTGTGCTTAGCGGTGTGTGCTTGTTTATGCAACGGGCAGCTCGTCCCTTCACTTCACTCAGATGTACTTCTGAGGGCAGAACATATCATGTGTCATGTTTGAAATAGCCTGCTGGGACCAGCCTGGTCGTGCAATAGTTCACATGCTGTTACACTTCACGTATCAAGTGATGTGAAACGAAACGCGAGCCAGCCGTCTGTATTATGATTGGAACCAAGTCTTTGATTGGATGGAAACAACCCCCCCCCCATCCATCCTCACAGAATCCATACATTGACTGATTGACATCTCTAAGGCTTAAGCCCTTTTAACATGTAACTTATTTTGTTCACCACGTTTACTGTCTTCTAAGGTAGTTCTGTTGGGTTGATGTGTCGTTTACTCAGTCTTCTAAGGTAGTTCTGTTGGGGTGATGTGTCGTTTACTCAGTCTTCTAAGGTAGTTCTGTTGGGGTGACGTGTCGTTTACTCCGTCTTCCAAGGTAGTTCTGTTGGGGTGACGTGTCGTTTACTCAGTCTTCTAAGGTAGTTCTGTTGGGGTGACGTGTCGTTTACTCCGTCTTCTAAGGTAGTTATTTTGGGGTGACGTGTCGTTTACTCAGTCTTCTAAGGTAGTTCTGTTGGGGTGACATGTCGTTTACTCAGTCTTCTAAGGTAGTTCTGTTGGGGTGACGTGTCGTTTACTCCGTCTTCTAAGGTAGTTCTGTTGGGGTGACGTGTCGTTTACTCAGTCTTCTAAGGTAGTTCTGTTGGGGTGACGTGTCGTTTACTCAGTCTTCTAAGGTAGTTCTGTTGGGGTGACGTGTCATTTACTCAGTCTTCTAAGGTAGTTCTGTTGGGGTGACGTGTCGTTTATTCAGTCTTCTAAGGTAGTTCTGTTGGGGTGACGTGTCGTTTACTCCGTCTTCTAAGGTAGTTCTGTTGGGGTGACGTGTCATTTACTGTCTTCTAAGGTAGTTCTGTTGGGGTGACGTGTCGTTTACTCCGTCTTCTAAGGTAGTTCTGTTGGGGTGACGTGTCGTTTACTCAGTCTTCTAAGGTAGTTCTGTTGGGGTGATGTGTCGTTTACTCAGTCTTCTAAGGTAGTTCTGTTGGGGTGACGTGTCGTTTACTCCGTCTTCTAAGGTAGTTCTGTTGGGGTGACGTGTCGTTTACTCAGTCTTCTAAGGTAGTTCTGTTGGGGTGACGTGTCGTTTACTCAGTCTTCTAAGGTAGTTCTGTTGGGGTGATGTGTCGTTTACTCAGTCTTCTAAGGTAGTTCTGTTGGGGTGACGTGTCGTTTACTCCGTCTTCTAAGGTAGTTCTGTTGGGGTGACGTGTCGTTTACTCCGTCTTCTAAGGTAGTTCTGTTGGGGTGACGTGTCGTTTACTCAGTCTTCTAAGGTAGTTCTGTTGGGGTGACGTGTCGTTTACTCCGTCTTCTAAGGTAGTTATTTTGGGGTGACGTGTCGTTTACTCAGTCTTCTAAGGTAGTTCTGTTGGGGTGACGTGTCGTTTACTGTCTTCTAAGGTAGTTCTGTTGGGGTGACGTGTCATTTACTCCGTCTTCTAAGGTAGTTCTGTTGGGGTGATGTGTCGTTTACCGTCTTCTAAGGTAGTTCTGTTGGGGTGACGTGTCGTTTACTCCGTCTTCTAAGGTAGTTCTGTTGGGGTGACGTGTCGTTTACTCCGTCTTCTAAGGTAGTTCTGTTGGGGTGACGTGTCGTTTACTCAGTCTTCTAAGGTAGTTCTGTTGGGGTGACGTGTCGTTTACTCCGTCTTCTAAGGTAGTTCTTTTGGGGTGACGTGTCGTTTACTCAGTCTTCTAAGGTAGTTCTGTTGGGGTGACGTGTCGTTTACTGTCTTCTAAGGTAGTTCTGTTGGGGTGACGTGTCTTTTACTCCGTCTTCTAAGGTAGTTCTGTTGGGGTGACGTGTCGTTTACTCCGTCTTCTAAGGTAGTTCTGTTGGGGTGATGTGTCGTTTACCGTCTTCTAAGGTAGTTCTGTTGGGGTGACGTGTCGTTTACTCCGTCTTCTAAGGTAGTTCTGTTGGGGTGACGTGTCGTTTACTCCGTCTTCTAAGGTAGTTCTGTTGGGGTGACGTGTCGTTTACTCAGTCTTCTAAGGTAGTTCTGTTGGGGTGACGTGTCGTTTACTCCGTCTTCTAAGGTAGTTCTTTTGGGGTGACGTGTCGTTTACTCAGTCTTCTAAGGTAGTTCTGTTGGGGTGACGTGTCGTTTACTGTCTTCTAAGGTAGTTCTGTTGGGGTGACGTGTCGTTTACTCCGTCTTCTAAGGTAGTTCTGTTGGGGTGACGTGTCATTTACTCCGTCTTCTAAGGTAGTTCTGTTGGGGTGACGTGTCGTTTACTCAGTCTTCTAATGTAGTTCTGTTGGGGTGACGTGTCGTTTACTCCGTCATCTAAGGTAGTTCTGTTGGGGTTTACGTGTCGTTTACTCCGTCTTCTAAGGTAGTTCTGTTGGGGTGACGTGTCGTTTACTGTCTTCTAAGGTAGTTCTGTTGGGGTGACGTGTCTTTTACTCCGTCTTCTAAGGTAGTTCTGTTGGGGTGACGTGTCGTTTACTCCGTCTTCTAAGGTAGTTCTGTTGGGGTGACGTGTCGTTTACTCAGTCTTCTAAGGTAGTTCTGTTGGGGTGATGTGTCGTTTACTCAGTCTTCTACGGTAGTTCTGTTGGGGTGACGTGTCGTTTACTCAGTCTTCTAAGGTAGTTCTGTTGGGGTGACGTGTCGTTTACTCCGTCTTCTAAGGTAGTTATTTTGGGGTGACGTGTCGTTTACTCAGTCTTCTAAGGTAGTTCTGTTGGGGTGACGTGTCGTTTACTGTCTTCTAAGGTAGTTCTGTTGGGGTGACGTGTCTTTTACTCCGTCTTCTAAGGTAGTTCTGTTGGGGTGACGTGTCGTTTACTCCGTCTTCTAAGGTAGTTCTGTTGGGGTGACGTGTCGTTTACTGTCTTCTAAGGTAGTTCTGTTGGGGTGACGTGTCTTTTACTCCGTCTTCTAAGGTAGTTCTGTTGGGGTGACGTGTCGTTTACTCCGTCTTCTAAGGTAGTTCTGTTGGGGTGACGTGTCGTTTACTCAGTCTTCTAAGGTAGTTCTGTTGGGGTGATGTGTCGTTTACTCAGTCTTCTAAGGTAGTTCTGTTGGGGTGACGTGTCGTTTACTCCGTCTTCTAAGGTAGTTCTGTTGGGGTGACGTGTCGTTTACTCAGTCTTCTAAGGTAGTTCTGTTGGGGTGACGTGTCGTTTACTCAGTCTTCTAAGGTAGTTCTGTTGGGGTGATGTGTCGTTTACTCAGTCTTCTAAGGTAGTTCTGTTGGGGTGACGTGTCGTTTACTCCGTCTTCTAAGGTAGTTCTGTTGGGGTGACGTGTCGTTTACTCCGTCTTCTAAGGTAGTTCTGTTGGGGTGACGTGTCGTTTACTCAGTCTTCTAAGGTAGTTCTGTTGGAGTGACGTGTCGTTTACTCCGTCTTCTAAGGTAGTTCTGTTGGGGTGACGTGTCTTTTACTCCGTCTTCTAAGGTAGTTCTGTTGGGGTGACGTGTCGTTTACTCCGTCTTCTAAGGTAGTTCTGTTGGGGTGACGTGTCGTTTACTCAGTCTTCTAAGGTAGTTCTGTTGGGGTGATGTGTCGTTTACTCAGTCTTCTAAGGTAGTTCTGTTGGGGTGACGTGTCGTTTACTCCGTCTTCTAAGGTAGTTCTGTTGGGGTGACGTGTCGTTTACTCAGTCTTCTAAGGTAGTTCTGTTGGGGTGAAGTGTCGTTTACTCAGTCTTCTAAGGTAGTTCTGTTGGGGTGATGTGTCGTTTACTCAGTCTTCTAAGGTAGTTCTGTTGGGGTGACGTGTCGTTTACTCCGTCTTCTAAGGTAGTTCTGTTGGGGTGACGTGTCGTTTACTCCGTCTTCTAAGGTAGTTCTGTTGGGGTGACGTGTCGTTTACTCAGTCTTCTAAGGTAGTTCTGTTGGGTGACGTGTCGTTTACTCCGTCTTCTAAGGTAGTTCTTTTGGGGTGACGTGTCGTTTACTCAGTCTTCTAAGGTAGTTCTGTTGGGGTGACGTGTCGTTTACTGTCTTCTAAGGTAGTTCTGTTGGGGTGACGTGTCATTTACTCCGTCTTCTAAGGTAGTTCTGTTGGGGTGATGTGTCGTTTACTCAGTCTTCTAAGGTAGTTCTGTTGGGGTGACGTGTCGTTTACTCCGTCTTCTAAGGTAGTTCTGTTGGGGTGACGTGTCGTTTACTCAGTCTTCTAAGGTAGTTCTGTTGGGGTGACGTGTCGTTTACTCAGTCTTCTAAGGTAGTTCTGTTGGGGTGATGTGTCGTTTACTCAGTCTTCTAAGGTAGTTCTGTTGGGGTGACGTGTCTTTTACTCCGTCTTCTAAGGTAGTTCTGTTGGGGTGACGTGTCGTTTACTCCGTCTTCTAAGGTAGTTCTGTTGGGGTGACGTGTCGTTTACTGTCTTCTAAGGTAGTTCTGTTGGGGTGACGTGTCATTTACTCCGTCTTCTAAGGTAGTTCTGTTGGGGTGATGTGTCGTTTACTCAGTCTTCTAAGGTAGTTCTGTTGGGGTGACGTGTCGTTTACTCCGTCTTCTAAGGTAGTTCTGTTGGGGTGACGTGTCGTTTACTCAGTCTTCTAAGGTAGTTCTGTTGGGGTGACGTGTCGTTTACTCAGTCTTCTAAGGTAGTTCTGTTGGGGTGATGTGTCGTTTACTCAGTCTTCTAAGGTAGTTCTGTTGGGGTGACGTGTCTTTTACTCCGTCTTCTAAGGTAGTTCTGTTGGGGTGACGTGTCGTTTACTCCGTCTTCTAAGGTAGTTCTGTTGGGGTGACGTGTCGTTTACTCAGTCTTCTAAGGTAGTTCTGTTGGGGTGATGTGTCGTTTACTCAGTCTTCTAAGGTAGTTCTGTTGGGGTGACGTGTCGTTTACTCCGTCTTCTAAGGTAGTTCTGTTGGGGTGACGTGTCGTTTACTCAGTCTTCTAAGGTAGTTCTGTTGGGGTGACGTGTCGTTTACTCAGTCTTCTAAGGTAGTTCTGTTGGGGTGACGTGTCGTTTACTGTCTTCTAAGGTAGTTCTGTTGGGGTGACGTGTCGTTTACTCCGTCTTCTAAGGTAGTTCTGTTGGGGTGACGTGTCATTTACTCCGTCTTCTAAGGTAGTTCTGTTGGGGTGACGTGTCGTTTACTCAGTCTTCTAATGTAGTTCTGTTGGGGTGACGTGTCGTTTACTCCGTCATCTAAGGTAGTTCTGTTGGGGTTTACGTGTCGTTTACTCCGTCTTCTAAGGTAGTTCTGTTGGGGTGACGTGTCGTTTACTGTCTTCTAAGGTAGTTCTGTTGGGGTGACGTGTCTTTTACTCCGTCTTCTAAGGTAGTTCTGTTGGGGTGACGTGTCGTTTACTCCGTCTTCTAAGGTAGTTCTGTTGGGGTGACGTGTCGTTTACTCAGTCTTCTAAGGTAGTTCTGTTGGGGTGATGTGTCGTTTACTCAGTCTTCTAAGGTAGTTCTGTTGGGGTGACGTGTCGTTTACTCCGTCTTCTAAGGTAGTTCTGTTGGGGTGACGTGTCGTTTACTCAGTCTTCTAAGGTAGTTCTGTTGGGGTGACGTGTCGTTTACTCCGTCTTCTAAGGTAGTTATTTTGGGGTGACGTGTCGTTTACTCAGTCTTCTAAGGTAGTTCTGTTGGGGTGACGTGTCGTTTACTGTCTTCTAAGGTAGTTCTGTTGGGGTGACGTGTCTTTTACTCCGTCTTCTAAGGTAGTTCTGTTGGGGTGACGTGTCGTTTACTCCGTCTTCTAAGGTAGTTCTGTTGGGGTGACGTGTCGTTTACTGTCTTCTAAGGTAGTTCTGTTGGGGTGACGTGTCTTTTACTCCGTCTTCTAAGGTAGTTCTGTTGGGGTGACGTGTCGTTTACTCCGTCTTCTAAGGTAGTTCTGTTGGGGTGACGTGTCGTTTACTCAGTCTTCTAAGGTAGTTCTGTTGGGGTGATGTGTCGTTTACTCAGTCTTCTAAGGTAGTTCTGTTGGGGTGACGTGTCGTTTACTCCGTCTTCTAAGGTAGTTCTGTTGGGGTGACGTGTCGTTTACTCAGTCTTCTAAGGTAGTTCTGTTGGGGTGACGTGTCGTTTACTCAGTCTTCTAAGGTAGTTCTGTTGGGGTGATGTGTCGTTTACTCAGTCTTCTAAGGTAGTTCTGTTGGGGTGACGTGTCGTTTACTCCGTCTTCTAAGGTAGTTCTGTTGGGGTGACGTGTCGTTTACTCCGTCTTCTAAGGTAGTTCTGTTGGGGTGACGTGTCGTTTACTCCAGTCTTCTAAGGTAGTTCTGTTGGAGTGACGTGTCGTTTACTCCGTCTTCTAAGGTAGTTCTGTTGGGGTGACGTGTCTTTTACTCCGTCTTCTAAGGTAGTTCTGTTGGGGTGACGTGTCGTTTACTCCGTCTTCTAAGGTAGTTCTGTTGGGGTGACGTGTCGTTTACTCAGTCTTCTAAGGTAGTTCTGTTGGGGTGATGTGTCGTTTACTCAGTCTTCTAAGGTAGTTCTGTTGGGGTGACGTGTCGTTTACTCCGTCTTCTAAGGTAGTTCTGTTGGGGTGACGTGTCGTTTACTCAGTCTTCTAAGGTAGTTCTGTTGGGGTGAAGTGTCGTTTACTCAGTCTTCTAAGGTAGTTCTGTTGGGGTGATGTGTCGTTTACTCAGTCTTCTAAGGTAGTTCTGTTGGGGTGACGTGTCGTTTACTCCGTCTTCTAAGGTAGTTCTGTTGGGGTGACGTGTCGTTTACTCCGTCTTCTAAGGTAGTTCTGTTGGGGTGACGTGTCGTTTACTCAGTCTTCTAAGGTAGTTCTGTTGGAGTGACGTGTCGTTTACTCCGTCTTCTAAGGTAGTTATTTTGGGGTGACGTGTCGTTTACTCAGTCTTCTAAGGTAGTTCTGTTGGGGTGACGTGTCGTTTACTGTCTTCTAAGGTAGTTCTGTTGGGGTGGTCATTTACTCCGTCTTCTAAGGTAGTTCTGTTGGGGTGACGTTTACCAGTCTTCTAAGGTAGTTCTGTTGGGGTGATGTGTCGTTTACTCCGTCTTCTAAGGTAGTTCTGTTGGGGTGACGTGTCGTTTACTCAGTCTTCTAAGGTAGTTCTGTTGGGGTGACGTGTCGTTTACTCAGTCTTCTAAGGTAGTTCTGTTGGGGTGACGTGTCGTTTACTCAGTCTTCTAAGGTAGTTCTGTTGGGGTGACGTGTCGTTTACTCCGTCTTCTAAGGTAGTTCTGTTGGGGTGACGTGTCGTTTACTCCGTCTTCTAAGGTAGTTCTGTTGGGGTGACGTGTCGTTTACTCAGTCTTCTAAGGTAGTTCTGTTGGGGTGACGTGTCGTTTACTCCGTCTTCTAAGGTAGTTCTTTTGGGGTGACGTGTCGTTTACTCCGTCTTCTAAGGTAGTTCTTTTGGGGTGACGTTTACTAAGTCTTCTAAGGTAGTTCTGTTGGGGTGACGTGTCGTTTACTGTCTTCTAAGGTAGTTCTGTTGGGGTGACGTGTCATTTACTCCGTCTTCTAAGGTAGTTCTGTTGGGGTGATGTGTCGTTTACTCAGTCTTCTAAGGTAGTTCTGTTGGGGTGACGTGTCGTTTACTCCGTCTTCTAAGGTAGTTCTGTTGGGGTGACGTGTCGTTTACTCAGTCTTCTAAGGTAGTTCTGTTGGGGTGACGTGTCGTTTACTCAGTCTTCTAAGGTAGTTCTGTTGGGGTGATGTGTCGTTTACTCAGTCTTCTAAGGTAGTTCTGTTGGGGTGACGTGTCTTTTACTCCGTCTTCTAAGGTAGTTCTGTTGGGGTGACGTGTCGTTTACTCCGTCTTCTAAGGTAGTTCTGTTGGGGTGACGTGTCGTTTACTCAGTCTTCTAAGGTAGTTCTGTTGGGGTGATGTGTCGTTTACTCAGTCTTCTAAGGTAGTTCTGTTGGGGTGACGTGTCGTTTACTCCGTCTTCTAAGGTAGTTCTGTTGGGGTGACGTGTCGTTTACTCAGTCTTCTAAGGTAGTTCTGTTGGGGTGACGTGTCGTTTACTCAGTCTTCTAAGGTAGTTCTGTTGGGGTGAGGTGTCGTTTACTCAGTCTTCTAAGGTAGTTCTGTTGGGGTGACGTGTCGTTTACTCCGTCTTCTAAGGTAGTTCTGTTGGGGTGACGTGTCGTTTACTCCGTCTTCTAAGGTAGTTCTGTTGGGGTGACGTGTCGTTTACTCAGTCTTCTAAGGTAGTTCTGTTGGAGTGACGTGTCGTTTACTCCGTCTTCTAAGGTAGTTATTTTGGGGTGACGTGTCGTTTACTCAGTCTTCTAAGGTAGTTCTGTTGGGGTGACGTGTCGTTTACTGTCTTCTAAGGTAGTTCTGTTGGGGTGACGTGTCATTTACTCCGTCTTCTAAGGTAGTTCTGTTGGGGTGATGTGTCGTTTACTCAGTCTTCTAAGGTAGTTCTGTTGGGGTGACGTGTCGTTTACTCCGTCTTCTAAGGTAGTTCTGTTGGGGTGACGTGTCGTTTACTCAGTCTTCTAAGGTAGTTCTGTTGGGGTGACGTGTCGTTTACTGTCTTCTAAGGTAGTTCTGTTGGGGTGATGTGTCGTTTACTCCGTCTTCTAAGGTAGTTCTGTTGGGGTGACGTGTCATTTACTCCGTCTTCTAAGGTAGTTCTGTTGGGGTGACGTGTCATTTACTCAGTCTTCTAAGGTAGTTCTGTTGGGGTGACGTGTCGTTTACTCCGTCATCTAAGGTAGTTCTGTTGGGGTTTACGTGTCGTTTACTCCGTCTTCTAAGGTAGTTCTGTTGGGGTGACGTGTCGTTTACTCCGTCTTCTAAGGTAGTTCTGTTGGGGTGACGTGTCGTTTACTGTCTTCTAAGGTAGTTCTGTTGGGGTGACGTGTCTTTTACTCCGTCTTCTAAGGTAGTTCTGTTGGGGTGACGTGTCGTTTACTCCGTCTTCTAAGGTAGTTCTGTTGGGGTGACGTGTCGTTTACTCCGTCTTCTAAGGTAGTTCTGTTGGGGTGACGTGTCGTTTACTCCGTCTTCTAAGGTAGTTCTGTTGGGGTGACGTGTCGTTTACTCAGTCTTCTAAGGTAGTTCTGTTGGGGTGACGTGTCGTTTACTGCGTCTTCTAAGGTAGTTCTGTTGGGGTGACGTGTCGTTTACTCAGTCTTCTAAGGTAGTTCTGTTGGGGTGACGTGTCGTTTACTCCGTCTTCTAAGGTAGTTCTGTTGGGGTGACGTGTCGTTTACTCCGTCTTCTAAGGTAGTTCTGTTGGGGTGACGTGTCGTTTACTCCGTGTTCCAAGGTAGTTCTGTTGGGGTGACGTGTCGTTTACTCAGTCTTCCAAGGTAGTTCTGTTGGGGTGACGTGTCGTTTACTCCGTGTTCCAAGGTAGTTCTGTTGGGGTGACGTGTCGTTTACTCAGTCTTCTAAGGTAGTTCTGTTGGGGTGACGTGTCGTTTACTCCGTCTTCTAAGGTAGTTCTGTTGGGGTGACGTGTCGTTTACTCCGTCTTCTAAGGTAGTTCTGTTGGGGTGACGTGTCGTTTACTCAGTCTTCTAAGGTAGTTCTGTTGGGGTGACGTGTCGTTTACTCCGTCTTCTAAGGTAGTTCTGTTGGGGTGACGTGTCGTTTACTCAGTCTTCTAAGGTAGTTCTGTTGGGATGACGTGTCGTTTACTCAGTCTTCTAAGGTAGTTCTGTTGGGATGACGTGTCGTTTACTCAGTCTTCTAAGGTAGTTCTGTTGGGGTGACGTGTCGTTTACTCAGTCTTCCAAGGTAGTTCTGTTGGGGTGACGTGTCGTTTACTCCGTGTTCCAAGGTAGTTCTGTTGGGGTGACGTGTCGTTTACTCAGTCTTCTAAGGTAGTTCTGTTGGGGTGACGTGTTGTTTACTCCGTCTTCTAAGGTAGTTCTGTTGGGGTGACGTGTTGTTTACTCCGTCTTCTAAGGTAGTTCTGTTGGGGTGACGTGTCGTTTACTCAGTCTTCTAAGGTAGTTCTGTTGGGGTGACGTGTCGTTTACTCAGTCTTCTAAGGTAGTTCTGTTGGGGTGACGTGTCGTTTACTCCGTCTTCTAAGGTAGTTCTGTTGGGGTGACGTGTCGTTTACTCAGTCTTCTAAGGTAGTTCTGTTGGGATGACGTGTCGTTTACTCAGTCTTCTAAGGTAGTTCTGTTGGGGTGACGTGTCGTTTACTCAGTCTTCTAAGGTAGTTCTGTTGGGGTGACGTGTCGTTTACTCAGTCTTCTAAGGTAGTTCTGTTGGGGTGACGTGTTTTAGCCCAATCACAGTGGTGGATCCAGTGAGCTATATTGATCTAATGTTGGAAGAGTTGGGGAGGAAACAACTAAAGGTAAAATAGCATGAAACAGTGTAAACATAATCTACAGGGTTACAATAAATCAAAGAGTATTATTACACTGTAAAACCTTTCCCTGTAAATGTGTGGGATTATACTGGCACCAGAGCTCCCTGCTTAATACTGTAATTTAGCTTTACAGCAGAGATGCTGTAATATATTTTTACATCTCTGCTGTAAAGGAAAATGACAGTATGAAGCTGGTGCCAGTATAATGCTGTGAATTTACAAGGAATGTCACACCCTGACCATAGTTTGCTTTGTATGTTTCTATGTTTTGGTTGGTCAGGGTGTGAGCTGAGTGGGCATTCTATGTTACATGTCTAGTTTGTCTAGTTCTATGTTTGGCCTGATATGGTTCTCCATCAGAGGCAGGTGTTAGTCATTGTCTCTGATTGGGAACCATATTTAGGTAGCCTGTTTGGTGTTGGGTTTTTGTGGGTGATTGTCGTTGTTACTGTCTCTGTGTTACTTTGCACCAGTATTACTTTGCACCAGTATTACTTTGCACCAGTATTACTTTGCACCAGTATTACTTTGCACCAGTATTACTTTGCACCAGTATTACTTTGCACCAGTATTACTTTGCACCAGTATTACTTTGCACCAGTATCAGGCTGTTTCGGTTTTCGTGTTACGTTTATTGTTTTTGTATTTGATTTGTGTTTACTTTGTTTCATTAAACATGGATGGCAACAGCCACGCCACATTTTGGTCCGACTCTCCTTCACATACAGAAAACCGTTACAGGGAAATTCAACCTAAAATCTAATCGTAATAAAAACAATGCATTTTGACATAAAATACATTCATTCAAATTGTTAACACAATTAACAACAAAATTATCAACAGAATTGACAATAGAAGTAAAAACAATGAACAATGTTTGTTTATATAATTATAAATACATTAAAAAAATGACGCTCGTCTGTTACTGTCACTTTGTCCTATCGTTGTCTTAATATCTTTTCACTTTTGTTTGGAATGTTCTTAATTGGAAAATGCAAAAAAGAAAAAAAAGGAAAAAAACAAAAAACATATTTATACAAATAAGAGCATCATTACAATACGAATGTAAAAACGATATATATTGTGTGTAGGGGTGGGAGAGGGAGGTGGAGTTAAAATTGGGATTGGTACAATCCTAAAGCTATGATCAGGGACAACTCTACTCAGAGTAAGGGGGTTCAGAGGCAGTGAAACACACAATGGGGCAGGAGAACATCCAGTAGGAAGAATTCAGTGCAGCATCAGGTGTTCTTCACTCACTGAGCTCTTTGAGGAACGGGACAAATGTAGGGGTTGAGAACAGCTGGCTTCCTCTGGGCCATCTTGTCATACACTTTGTCTTCAGCGTCATCATATTGGGTTGATTTGAACCAGGAATCTGCACAGCCATTTATCCAACATAGTTGATGAAATATTACATCTATTGAGGCATTGAAGAAACACAAATTAGACTGCTGGGTGATTCTGATGAAACCAGTTGTAAACATGTCTGTAGCAAATTGAGTTACAAAACCATGATGCATCTGTAAAAAATCATTCTGAGTACTAAGATGTCTCATATTTAGCAGTGTCTTCTTTTAAATACATTTTTGCATTTTCGCCTGCATTTTGTACATTCTCATTACGGAAATGTGTCCGGATTTTCATTTTAACACATTTTACTAACTGATTTGATATGTTGCTGTAGTTTGTCCATGAATCATAAAAAAAAATGGTAAACTAGTTTGATGTTTAAATTAAACTATAATATTTATTACCTACAAAACACAGTGTCTGTGGTGGACATTCAGTGACAATTCTTCAAGTTCCTGCAAAAACTCCAATCAGTTAAAAAAAATAGATATATATTCACCCATAATGCATCATCTACAGGAAGTGAAGTTAATTGATTTGCTTCTATGCCTTCAGAATGAGGTTCTTATTCTCATACACCCCATTTAATTCACTCTGCCTTCTCATTACCGAAACAGCTAAAAAGCTCAAAATGGGAAAAAGTCCGATTTAATTTTATACTAATTGAATAAGTAAATGTTAATAATAATTTTCAGTGTTTAACTCAGGCATTTTCTTTAGGGGAGCAATGTTAACAAATATTACATTGATTTGTTTATATCTTTTTTGGACTGTTGCTCTACATAATCATTATTCTGAAATAGATAGGTACATATCCTTAATGTCAGTGATCCAAGAGGACATTTCGTTAAAGATGACCTTATTTATTATTATTATTATTCTGGCTCTTGACCTTCGTACTGGAGTTGCAGCGATCGGGCAAGACCAATTTGGATATCACCAAATTGGGGAGAAAAAGGGGTAAAATAAACCGTCAACAGTGAAGAGGCGACTCCGGGATGCTGGCCTTCTAGGTAGAGTTCCCTCTGTCCAGTCTCAACGTTAACAGTGAAGAGGCGACTCCGGGATGCTGGCCTTCTAGGTAGAGTTCCCTCTGTCCAGTCTCAACGTTAACAGTGAAGAGGCGACTCCGGGATGCTGGCCTTCTAGGTAGAGTTCCCTCTGTCCAGTCTCAACGTTAACAGTGAAGAGGCGACTCCGGGATGCTGGCCTTCTAGGTAGAGCTCCTCTGTCCAGTCTCAACGTCAACTTGTGAGGCATCTGCTTCTCAAACTAGACACTCTAATGTACTTGTCCTTTTGTTCATTTGTGCACCGGGGCCTCCCACTCCTCTTTCTATTCTGGTTAGGGCCAGTTTGCGCTGTACTGTGAAGGGAGTAGTACACAGCGTTGTACGAGATCTTCAGTTTCTTGGCAATAGCCTTAATTTCTCAGAACAAGAATAGACCAACGATTTTCAGAAGAAAGTTATTTGTTTCTGTCCATTTTTTGCATGTAATCGAACCCACTAATGCTGATGCTCCAGATACTCAACTAGTCTAAAAAAGGCTAGTTGTATTGCTTCTTTAATCAGAACAACAGTTTCCAGCTGTGCTAGCATAATTGCAAAAGGGTTTTCTAATGATCAATTAGCCTTTTAAAATGATAAACTTGGATTAGCTAACACAATGTGCCAATGGAACACAGGAGTGATGGTTGCTGATAACGGGCCTCTGTACACCTATGTAGATATTCCATTAAAAATCTGCTGTTTCCAGCTATAATAGTAATTTACAACATTAACAATGTCTACACTGTATTTCTGATAAACTTTATGATATTTCATTGTACAAAAGAATGGGCTTTTATTTTAAAAACAAGGACATTTCTAAGTAACACCACAGTTTTGAATGGTAGTGTGTGTATATATATACATATATATATATTATTATTAATTTTTTTACCCCTTTTTCTCCCCAATTTTGTGATATGCAATTGGTATTTACAGTCTTGTCCGATCATTGCAACTCCCGTACGAAGGTCGAGAGCCATACATCCCCCGAAACATGACCCCGCCAAGCCGCACTGCTTCTTGACACACTGCTTGCTTAACCCAAAAGCCAGCCGCACCAATGTGTCGGAGGAAACACAGTACAACTGGCGACCGTGTCACACGGGAGTTGGTAGAGCGTGATGGGACAAGGACATCCCGGATGGCCAAACCCTCCCCTAACCCAGAAGACCCTGGGCCAATGTGTCGGAGGAAACACAGTCCAACTGGCGACCGTGTAACACGGGAGTTGGTAGAGCATGATGGGACAAGGACATCCCGGATGGCCAAACCCTCCCCTAACCCAGAAGACCCTGGGCCAATGTGTCGGAGGAAACACAGTCCAACTGGCGACCGTGTCACACGGGAGTTGGTAGAGCATGATGGGACAAGGACATCCCGGACGGCCAAACCCTCCCCTAACCCAGAAGACCCTGGGCCAATGTGTCGGAGGAAACACAGTCCAACTGGCGACCGTGTCACACGGGAGTTGGTAGAGCATGATGGGACAAGGACATCCCGGACGGCCAAACCCTCCCCTAACCCGGAAGACGCTGGGCCAATGTGTCGGAGGAAACACAGTCCAACTGGCGACCGTGTCACACGGGAGTTGGTAGAGCGTGATGGGACAAGGACATCCCGGACGGCCAAACCCTCCCCTAACCCGGAAGACGCTGGGCCAATGTGTCGGAGGAAACACAGTCCAACTGGCGACCGTGTCACACGGGAGTTGGTAGAGCATGATGGGACAAGGACATCCCAGACGGCCAAACCCTCCCCTAACCCAGAAGACCCTGGGCAAATGTGTCGGAGGAAACACAGTCCAACTGGCGACCGTGTAACACGGGAGTTGGTAGAGCATGATGGGACAAGGACATCCCGGACGGCCAAACCCTCCCCTAACCCAGAAGACGCTGGGCCAAACCCTCCCCTAACCCGGAAGACGCTGGGCCAATTGGACATTGCCTCATGGATCACCCGGTCGTGGCCGGCTGCATCACAGCCCGGGATCGAACCCGGATCTGTAGTGACGCCTCAAGCACCACTGCAGTGCCTAAGACCACTGTGCCACTCAGAAGCCGAAAGATGACACTTGAGATTTCTGTTGTCAAATGTCAGTTTCGTGAGAATGACACAGCTAGATACATCTACTTTAAACCCTAGCTAACTATTAAAAACATTGCTATATAATCTACACACAATACCACAGATTCTTTTACAAGACTCACAACATTTTATTTTCTCTCATGGCCACCAAATGTTTGCATACTACCGGTACAGTGAACAGGTTTAGCTAATACTGTAACATTATGGAACAATGGTGTAAACAATGGTGAGCAGGGAGAGGCTGTACGGACACTTCTGGCATGAAAAACAATGACATATGTTGCACAGCTGAGAGCAGAGTAAACCGAATCACAGAGGGTTGTGACAGCTAAGGACACTGTGTCCTGGTGTTGTTGTCGTTCATGCTCTTCCCATTGAGTAGACTGTACCACGGTGACATCGAGATGTCGACCAATAACTGATTTATTGTGTAGGTTGCTATCCTATTTGAAATATAAAATGTTTTCTTTCTCACAGGTAATATAGCCATGTTCTCTGTAGCGATGGTGAAAACATAACAGTCACAAATCTGAGCTCAATTATTATCTGGGGGATTTTTCTTCACACAGCATGATATTTCTGAACAATTTAGAGCAGACCGAAAAGGCTTGTGTCAACTTGAGGTAGCTAACTTGCTAGCTAGCAAGCTAAGAAAACATGCACTAATTCAACATTGCCTAGCAATAAATATACTTAAAAAAAAGTAAAGGTACCTACGAAGCAGGTGCTGAAAATATTCTTCCACTTCACAGCCACTTCAAGAAGATATTTAGTAAAAATTGAGGTTTGCGCCTGAAACAAAAACAGTAATCTACAGTAGGCATAAGCTCTTATTGTAAAGAAATACAGTATGTTAGAGTCATTTTTACAGGACATTTCCAATTACAGTTAACAACAATATTCTTATTTTTTGCATTTTACCCATAATGCAGTACATTCTACAGCATTAATGTTGTAAAACATATTTATGGTATTTTGTTGTGCGTTCTACAGTGTTTTACTGTTGAAATGACAGAAACATCTTAGTGTACAGCTAGAGAGCATTCAGCAATACGACAACAACTATTTATATCAGCTATACAGTTCAACACGTAAACAAAAGTGGATTATTTTTCTGTAAGTAACATTGAGATCCACCTAAAATAGGAACTATAAATATGAATCACTGGAGGTTGCTGGCACCTTAATTGGGGAGGACGGGCTCGTGGTAACGACTGGTGCAGAATTAGTGGAATCAGCGTTATCAGGTAGCGGGATTACTGAGAGTCTGGCAGGTTACCGCTGTAGTTTGCTGGGGAATTTCTCCAGCAATGCAGTGAAGCATTGCTTCCGTGGCGTTGCACCCAGGTCTGGAGTTCTTCCATAACGTTTTGAAGTAACTCCTCGTGTCTTCAGATGACAGCTCCTTGTAAGGAGATAGCGTTGTCAAGTTGGTCCGAGTCAGTTGTGCAGTCATGGCCAGTTCTTTCTATCACGATTCAGGATAAGACCCAGATGCAGACACAGGAGAGTTTGATGCTTAGATATTTGTTTTAACACAAGGGTCAAGCAAAGGGCAAGTTGAGGGCAGGCATAGGTTTGAAATCCAGGTTAGAGATAGGCAGGTACAGGAAGGCAGGCAGGCGACCTGACAAGACAAGACGAACTGGCAACAGACAAATGGAAAACGCAGGTATAAATAAGCAGGAAATAATGGAGAAAAATGGGAGACACCTGGTGGGGGGGTGGAGACACCTGGTGGGGGGTGGAGACATCTGGTGGGGGGTGGAGACACCTGGTGGGGGTGGGGGGGGTGGAGACAAGCACAAGACAGGTAAAACAGATCAGGTTGTGGCAACTTCTACTACGAAGCAAACCTCAAATTTTCAACACTATCTTCTAACAATTCAAACTTCTAAACTTCTTCCACTACCATACCAATACTTTTGGTCAACCGGCAAGTTTTAAAGTTGATTTGTTTTTACGTGTTTAGAGCTACAGATGTCAGCAGAAGACGAAGGTTCATAAAAAAGTATGTCAGATTTGAGTAGTTGTTCTTTCAGCAAGCACACCTAATAAAGAAGATATACATGAGAGTGTGACTGCTAAATCAAGTCACAGTAATGAACTGATGTCGTTGTAGTAAAGTAATCAACCATATAATCTGAGAATCTGTCTCCTCACCACGCGCTCTCACCACTGGTGTCCCCCAGGGCTCTGTTCTAGGCCCTCTCCTATTCTCGCTATACACCAAGTCACTTGGCTCTGTCATAACCTCACATGGTCTCTCCTATCATTGCTATGCAGACGACACACAATTAATCTTCTCCTTTCCCCCTCTGATGACCAGGTGGCGAATCGCATCTCTGCATGTCTGGCAGACATATCAGTGTGGATGACGGATCACCACCTCAAGCTGAACCTCGGCAAGACGGAGCTGCTCTTCCTCCCGGGGAAGGACTGCCCGTTCCATGATCTCGCCATCACGGTTGACAACTCCATCGTGTCCTCCTCCCAGAGCGCTAAGAACCTTGGCGTGATCCTGGACAACACCCTGTCGTTCTCAACTAACATCAAGGCGGTGGCCCGTTCCTGTAGGTTCATGCTCTACAACATCCGCAGAGTACGACCCTGCCTCACACAGGAAGCGGCGCAGGTCCTAATCCAGGCACTTGTCATCTCCCGTCTGGATTACTGCAACTCGCTGTTGGCTGGGCTCCCTGCCTGTGCCATTAAACCCCTACAACTCATCCAGAACGCCGCAGCCCGTCTGGTGTTCAACCTTCCCAAGTTCTCTCACGTCACCCCGCTCCTCCGCTCTCTCCACTGGCTTCCAGTTGAAGCTCACATCCGCTACAAGACCATGGTGCTTGCCTACGGAGCTGTGAGGGGAACGGCACCTCAGTACCTCCAGGCTCTGATCAGGCCCTACACCCAAACAAGGGCACTGCGTTCATCCACCTCTGGCCTGCTCGCCTCCCTACCACTGAGGAAGTACAGTTCCCGCTCAGCCCAGTCAAAACTGTTCGCTGCTCTGGCCCCCCAATGGTGGAACAAACTCCCTCACGACGCCAGGACAGCGGAGTCAATCACCACCTTCCGGAGACACCTGAAACCCCACCTCTTTAAGGAATACCTAGGATAGGATAAAGTAATCCTTCTCACCCCCCTTAAAAGACTTAGATGCACTATTGTAAAGTGGCTGTTCCACTGGATGTCATAAGGTGAAAGCACCAATTTGTAAGTCGCTCTGGATAAGAGCGTCTGCTAAATGACTTAAATGTAAATGTAAATATATTATGTTTCATGCCTTCATGTATGTGTGTGTGTGTGTGTGTGTGTGTACGTGTGTGTGTTCATGTGTGAGTCTGTGCATGTGTGTGTGTGTGTGTGTTCATGTGTGAGTCTGTGCATATGTACGTGTGTGTGTGTGAGTCTGTGTGTGTTTGTGTGTGTCTATGCATGCGTATGTGTGTGTGTTCATGTGTGAGTCTGTGCATATGTACGTATGTATGTGTGTGTGTGTGTGTGTGTGTGTGTGTGTGTGTGTGTGTGTGTGTGTGTGTGAGTCTGTGCATATGTACGTATGTGTGTGTGTGTGTGTGTGTGTGTGTGTGTGTGTGTGTCTGTGTGTCATATCCCTCTCCCACACAGAAAGGAGCCCGTAGGCACCGTCTAGAGCCCTGTCTAAAAGTCACAGTAACACCCCGTCACACCAAATGTTAGCATTTCACAGAACTGATAGTTAGACGACGGCGTAAAGACCACAGATATGTCACTTTCAATTTGAATATGAGATGTCAAACAACCCACTGTCTCACCGCCCGCCATGCAGTGACTGCCTCCTCCTCCTCCTCCTCCTCCTCCTCCTCCTCCTCATCCTTCTCCACTATGTCTCCCTCCTCCTCTTTCTCCCCCTCATCCTCATGCTCTTCCCCCTCCCCCTCCTCCTCCTTCTCCACTTCGTCCTCTTCTCCCTCTTCCTCCCCTCCTCTTCATCCCCCTCTTTTCTCGTTCTCCTCTTCCGATCGGCAGACTGCCAAAGGCCGCATAGGAGTAGAAGGAAGAGAGAACACACTGCCTGCCCCAGATCACTCCCTACTGCCTGTCCCAGATCACTCCCTACTACCTGCCTCAGGTCCCTCCCTACTACCTGCCCCAGGTCACTCCCTACTACCTGCCCCAGATCACTCCCTACTATCTGTCCCAGATCACTCCCTACTACCTGCCCCAGATCATTCCCTACTGCCTGCCCCAGGTCCCTCCCTACTACCTGCCCCAGGTCCCTCCCTACTACCTACCCCAGGTCCCTCCCTACTACCTGCCCCAGATCACTCCCTACTGCCTGCCCCAGGTCCCTCCCTACTGCCTGCCCCAGGTCCCTCCCTACTACCTACCCCAGGTCCCTCCCTACTACCTGCCCCAGATCACTCCCTACTGCCTGCCCCAGGTCCCTCCCTACTACCTGACCCAGGTCCCTCCCTACTACCTGCCCCAGGTCCCTCCCTACTCTCTGCCCCAGATCACTCCCTACTGCCTGCCCCAGGTCCCTCCCTACTACCTGACCCAGGTCCCTCCCTACTACCTGCCCCAGGTCCCTCCCTACTCTCTGCCCCAGATCCCCCTACTGCCTGCCCCAGATCCCCCTACTGCCTGCCCCAGATCCCCCTACTGCCTGTCCCAGATCCCCCCTACTGCCTGCCCCAGATCCCCCTACTGCCTGCCCCAGATCTCCCCATACTGCCTGCCCGATATCCCTCCACTGCCTGCCCCAGATCCCTCCACTGCCCCAGATCCCCCTACTGCCTGCCCCAGATCTCCCCTACTGCCTGCCCCAGATCCCTCCACTGCCTGCCCCAGATCCCCCTACTGCCTGCCCCATATCCCTCCACTGCCTGCCCCAGATCCCTCCACTGCCCCAGATCCCCCTACTGCCTGCCCCAGATCACTCCCTACTGCCTGCCCCAGATCTCCCCCTACTGCCTGCCCCATATCCCTCCACTGCCTGCCCCAGATCCCTCCACTGCCCCAGATCCCCCTACTGCCTGCCCCAGATCCCTCCACTGCCTGCCCCAGATCCCTCCACTGCCTGCCCCAGATCCCTCCACTGCCTGCCCCAGATCCCCCTACTGCCTGCCCCATATCCCTCCACTGCCTGCCCCAGATCCCTCCACTGCCCCAGATCCCTCCACTGCCCCAGATCCCCCTACTGCCTGCCCCAGATCCCCCTACTGCCTGCCCCAGATCTCCCCTACTGCCTGCCCCATATCCCTCCACTGCCTGCCCCAGATCCCTCCACTGCCCCAGATCCCCCTACTGCCTGCCCCAGATCCCTCCACTGCCTGCCCCAGATCCCTCCACTGCCCCAGATCCCCCTACTGCCTGCCCCAGATCCCTCCACTGCCTGCCCCAGATCCCTCCACTGCCTGCACCAGATCCCTCCACTGCCCCAGATCTCCCCCTACTGCCTGCCCCAGATCCCTCCACTGCCTGCCCCAGATCCCCTACTGCCTGCCCCATATCCCTCCACTGCCTGCCCCAGATCCCTCCACTGCCCCAGATCCCTCCACTGCCCCAGATCCCCCTACTGCCTGCCCCAGATCACTCCCTACTGCCTGCCCCAGATCTCCCCTACTGCCTGCCCCATATCCCTCCACTGCCTGCCCCAGATCCCTCCACTGCCCCAGATCCCCCGCTACTGCCTGCCCCAGATCCCTCCACTGCCTGCCCCAGATCCCTCCACTGCCTGCCCCAGATCCCTCCACTGCCTGCCCCAGATCCCCCCACTGCCTGCCCCAGATCTCCCCTACTGCCTGCCCCATATCCCTCCACTGCCTGCCCCAGATCCCTCCACTGCCCCAGATCCCCCTACTGCCTGCCCCAGATCCCTCCACTGCCTGCACCAGATCCCTCCACTGCCTGTCCCAGATCCCTCCACTGCCTGCCCCAGATCCCCCACTGCCTGCCCCAGATCCCTCCAATGCCTGCCCCAGATCCCCCCACTGCCTGCCCCAGATCCCCCTACTGCCTGCCCCAGATCCCTCCACTGCCTGCCCCAGACCCCTCCACTGCCTGCCCCAGATCCCCCCACTGCCTGCCCCAGATCCCCCCACTGCCTGCCCCAGATCCCTCCACTGCCTGCCCCAGACCCCTCCACTGCCTGCCCCAGATCCCTCCACTGCCCCAGATCCCCCCACTGCCCCAGACCCCTCCACTGCCTGCCCCAGATCCCTCCACTGCCCCAGATCCCCCCACTGCCCCAGATCCCCCCACTGCCTGCCCCAGATCACTCCACTGCCTGCCCCAGATCCCTCCACTTCCTGCCCCAGATCCCCCACTTCCTGCCCCAGATCCCCCCCACTGCCTGCCCCATTGCAGCACCGATGCACCGCGCCACCGTACCCTCTCTCTGCCCGCCCACTCAGGCACACACACACACAGCCTCCTTTATGTATTTGTTCCTCCTTGGTTGTTTAGACCCCATTAGGGAGCTAATTGTGATGAGGCTGAGGTCTGAGGTATTGTAGTAAAGTACAGTTAGTTCATGGCTAATTGCTCCAACAGCTGCTGGTGGTTATGAAAACGAGCAAGAAGGAGGAACAGAGGAGAGGAGAGAAGGGGTCTCTTCTACAGCACTGGTCCCAGCTCCGGTGCACTCTAGGCTGGGCGTAGTGGAGCACCACCAGGGTCTCTCTGGAGCGCGACGCAGAACAGAACAGGCATCCGGATAAATCACCATACTCTCTGAGGAGCCTGCTGTTTTATATTTTCTGTGTGTGTGTGTGCATGCGTTTATGCGTGTGCGCATATGTGTGTGTGACAGTATCTCTCCATGTTTTTATTTCTGGCAACCTCCCCAGCCCTTCTCCATATTCCCATATGAGCCAGCAGACCCCCCTTTGGGCTAGCAGTGCTTCATGTGTGACAGTTAGCATGTGGCGGAACCCTCTGATGTGGAAGGAAGTGAACGGTGGGTTTGGTGCCAGCTCCACCACAGAGCAGAGCAGAGGAGGGATATCACAGAGGCTGCTGCTGCCAATAGCCTGGTGCTCTGGATGAAAGCCTTGGCGATAAGTCCTGATCCTGTAACCATGCAGGTGAAGGGTGGAGGAATGTGGATATGGTCCAATGTGTTTCAGCCAATGAGATTGTCCCTTTAGCAACTCTGCAGGGTCCAGAGTCGCTACTCTCCTCCTGTTCTCTCTGTTCCACTTCCCTATTAGCTTTAGGCACTTTATCAATTTGTAACTAGCTAGGTAGAACAACCACATATCACAGGCATAGTCAGTACACTTCTCCTCAGTAAAGTAGCCATCAGCGAGGTGGGGTGCTTTGCAGTTATTTAAGAGAGTCTTCGAAGAAAGTAGGGTTTCAGATATTTTTGTAGATGGGCAGGGACTCTGCTATCCTATCTTCAGTGGTTAGCTTGTTCCACCATTGTGGTGCCAGGACTACGCCTCAGGATAAGACCAAGATGCAAACACAGGAGGTGGATAGTTTGAATCTCAGATATTTATTATAACACAGGGGGCAGGCAAATGGCAGGTCGAGGGCAGGCAGAGGTTCGTAATCCAGATCAGAGTCAAGCAGGTACCGGACTTCTGGCAGGTTCAGGGTCAGGAAAGGTTTGAACAAAGTAGAAACAAAATTTTGAGAACAAGAAACCGGGAAACACGCTGGTACGACCTGACAAGACAAGACGAACTGGATACAGACAAACAGAAAATGCATGTATAAATACACAGGAGATAAAGGGGGGGAAATGGGCAACACCTGGTGGGGGGGGGGTGGAGACAAGCACAACACAGGTGAAACTGATCAGGGTGTGACACCAGGACAGAGAACAGTTGGACTGGGCTGAGCGGGGTCTGAAATCCTGTTAGGGGTAGGAGGGCCAAGAGTCCAGAGGTGGCAGGACTTGGGTTGGGAGGAAGGTTTGAGCATACCCTGAAGTTTTTATTTATTTGACCTTTATTTTACTAGGCAAGTCAGTTAAGAACAAATTCTTATTTTCAATGACGGCCTAGGAACAGTGGGTTAACTGCCTGTTCAGGGGCAGAACGACAGATTTGTACCTTGTCGGCTCGGGGATTCGAACTTGCAACCTTTCGGTTCCTAGTCCAGCGCTCTAACCACTAGGCTACCCTGCCGCCCCAAGTTAGGGTGGGGCAGTTCCTCTTGCTGCTATGTAGGCAAGCACCATGGTCTTGTAGTGGATGCGAGCTTCGACTGGAAGCTAGTGGAGGACCGGGGTGACATGGGAGAGCATGAGAAGGTTGAAAACCAGACGGGATGCAGCGTTTTTGGATACATTTCAGAGGTTTGTTGTCAGAACCCAGCCAACAGCGAGTTGCAGTAGTCCAGATGGGAAATGACAAGTGCCTGGATTAGGACATGTGCTGCTTCCTGTGTGAGGTAGGGTCGTACTATGCAGATGTTGTAGAGCATGAACCTGCAGGAACATGGTAGTAGGTACACCATATTTCTAGCTCTAGCTTAACATGGTAACAGCTATATCATAACTCTAGCTTTTAACATGGTAGTAGCAAACCATAGCTCTAGCCTAGCATGGTAGTAGCTATATCATAACTCTAGCCTGGCTCTAGCCTAGCATGATAGTAGCTACACCATAGTTCTATTCTAGCATGATAGTAGCTACACCATAGTTCTATTCTAGCATGGTAGTAGCTACACCATAGTTATATTCTAGCATGATAGTAGCTACACCATAGTTCTATTCTAGCATGGTAGTAGCTACACCATAGTTCTATTCTAGCATGATAGTAGCTACACCATAGTTCTATTCTAGCATGATAGTAGCTACACCATAGTTATATTCTAGCATGATAGTAGCTACACCATAGTTCTATTCTAGCATGATAGTAGCTACACCATAGTTCTATTCTAGCATGGTAGTAGCTACACCATAGTTATATTCTAGCATGGTAGTAGCTACACCATAGTTATATTCTAGCATGGTAGTAGCTACACCATAGTTCTATTCTAGCATGGTAGTAGCTACACCATAGCTCTAGCCTAGCATTGTAGTAGCTATATCATAGCTCTAGCCTAGCATTGTAGTAGCTATATCATAGCTCTAGCCTAGCATGGTAGTAGCTAAACCATAGTTCTATTCTAGCATGATAGTAGCTACACCATAGTTCTATTCTAGCATGATAGTAGCTACACCATAGTTCTATTCTAGCATGATAGTAGCTACACCATAGTTATATTCTAGCATGATAGTAGCTACACCATAGTTCTATTCTAGCATGATAGTAGCTACACCATAGTTCTATTCTAGCATGATAGTAGCTACACCATAGTTCTATTCTAGCATGATAGTAGCTACACCATAGCTCTATTCTAGCATGATAGTAGCTACACCATAGTTCTATTCTAGCATGGTAGTAGCTACACCATAGTTCTATTCTAGCATGATAGTAGCTACACCATAGTTCTATTCTAGCATGATAGTAGCTACACCATAGTTATATTCTAGCATGATAGTAGCTACACCATAGTTCTATTCTAGCATGATAGTAGCTACACCATAGTTCTATTCTAGCATGGTAGTAGCTACACCATAGTTATATTCTAGCATGGTAGTAGCTACACCATAGTTATATTCTAGCATGGTAGTAGCTACACCATAGTTCTATTCTAGCATGGTAGTAGCTACACCATAGCTCTAGCCTAGCATTGTAGTAGCTATATCATAGCTCTAGCCTAGCATTGTAGTAGCTATATCATAGCTCTAGCCTAGCATGGTAGTAGCTAAACCATAGTTCTATTCTAGCATGATAGTAGCTACACCATAGTTATATTCTAGCATGGTAGTAGCTACACCATAGTTCTATTCTAGCATGATAGTAGCTACACCATAGTTCTATTCTAGCATGGTAGTAGCTACACCATAGTTATATTCTAGCATGGTAGTAGCTACACCATAGTTCTATTCTAGCATGATAGTAGCTACACCATAGTTCTATTCTAGCATGGTAGTAGCTACACCATAGTTCTATTCTAGCATGGTAGTAGCTAAACCATAGTTCTATTCTAGCATGGTAGTAGCTACACCATAGTTCTATTCTAGCATGATAGTAGCTACACCATAGTTATATTCTAGCATGATAGTAGCTACACCGTAGCTCTAGCCTACGTCTGCCTGACTTGACTGCTCATTTATTCTGTTCATACTAGCCACGCTGATGATGAATGTCCCACGGACTGCACATGTGTTCAAATATTCATCAATCAGGGCGCGCCAATTTAGAAAGGAGGAAAACCAATAGCATGTTCTGTGGCAACGGTCATGGTATATTTATATGAATATTTAGGCCGTGGGTGGCACATTGAGATGAATCTGTGCCTTAGTCACTTTTTAACCAATTGCATTTATTATTATTTCTTTATATTGAGCAGGGAGAAGGAGAGTAGAGGGGGAGGAGAGAATGAAGGGGAGAGAGGGGGAGGAGAGAATGAAGGGGGAGAGAGGCGGAGGAGAGAATGAAGGGGGAGAGAGGCGGAGGAGAGAATGAAGGGGGAGAGAGGGGAGGAGAGAATGAAGGGGGAGAGAGGCGGAGGAGAGAATGAAGGGGGAGATAGGCGGAGGAGAGAATGAAGGGGGAGAGAGGCGGAGGAGAGAAATGAGGGGGAGAGAGGCGGAGGAGAGAATGAAGGGGGAGAGAGGCGGAGGAGAGAATGAAGGGGAGAGAGGCGGAGGAGAGAATGAAGGGGGAGAGGGGGAGGAGAGAATGAAGGGGGAGAGAGGGGGAGAGAGAATGAAGGGGGAGAGAGGGGAGGAGAGAATGAAGGGGGAGAGATGGGGAGGAGAGAATGAAGGGGGAGAGAGGGGGAGGAGAGAATGAAGGGGAGAGAGGCGGAGGAGAGAATGAAGGGGGAGAGAGGGGGAGGAGAGAATGAAGGGGGAGAGAGGGGGAGGAGAGAATGAAGGGGGAGAGAGGCGGATGGAGAGAATGAAGGGGGAGAGAGGGGGAGGAGAGAATGAAGGGGGAGAGAGGGGGAGGAGAGAATGAAGGGGGAGAGAGGCGGAGGAGAGAATGAAGGGGGAGAGAGGGGGAGGAGAGAATGAAGGGGGAGAGAGGGGGGGAGAGAATGAAGGGGGAGAGAGGCGGAGGAGAGAATGAAGGGGGAGAGAGGGGGAGGAGAGAATGAGGGGGAGAGAGGCGGAGGAGAGAATGAAGGGGAGAGAGGCGGAGGAGAGAATGAAGGGGATGAGAGCGGAGGAGAGAATGAAGGGGAGAGAGCGGAGGAGAGAATGAAGGGGGAGAGAGGGGGAGGAGAGAATGAAGGGGGAGAGAGGGGGAGGAGAGAATGAAGGGGGAGAGAGGGGGAGGAGAGAATGAAGGGGAGAGAGGGGAGGAGAGAATGAAGGGGGAGAGAGGGGGAGGAGAGAATGAAGGGGGGAGAGAGGGGAGGAGAGAATGAAGGGGGAGAGAGGGGGAGGAGAGAATGAAGGGGGAGAGAGGGGGAGGAGAGAATGAAGGGGAGAGAGGGGGAGGAGAGAATGAAGGGGGAGAGAGGGGGAGGAGAGAATGAAGGGGGAGAGAGAGGGGAGGAGAGAATGAAGGGGGAGAGATGGGGAGGAGAGAATGAAGGGGGAGAGAGGGGAGGAGAGAATGAAGGGGGAGAGAGGGGAGGAGAGAATGAAGGGGAGAGAGAGGGGAGGAGAGAATGAAGGGGGAGAGAGGGGAGGAGAGAATGAAGGGGGAGAGAGGGGAGGAGAGAATGAAGGGGAGAGAGGGGAGGAGAGAATGAAGGGGGAGAGAGGGGGAGGAGAGAATGAAGGGGGAGCTCAGGGGGGGAGAGAATGAAGGGGGAGAGAGGGGAGGAGAGAATGAAGGGGAGAGAGGGGGAGGAGAAATGAAGGGGGGGAAGAGGGGGGGGAGGAGAGAATGAAGGGGGAGAAGGGGGAGGAGAGAATGAAGGGGAGAGAGGGGGAGGAGAGAATGAGGGGGAGAGAGGCGGGGAGAGAATGAAGGGGGAGAGAGGGGGAGGAGAGAATGAAGGGGGAGAGAGGGGAGGAGAGAATGAAGGGGGAGAGAGGCGGAGGAGAGAATGAAGGGGGAGAGGGGGCGGAGGAGAGAATGAAGGGGGAGAGGCGGAGGAGGGAGGGGGAGAGAGGGGAAGAGAAGGGGGAGAGAGGCGGAGGGAGAGAATGAAGGGGGAGAGAGGGGAGGAGAGAATGAAGGGGAGAGAGGGGAGGAGAGAATGAAGGGGGAGAGAGGGGGAGGAGAGAATGAAGGGGGAGAGAGGGGGAGGAGAGAATGAAGGGGAGAGAGGGGGAGGAGAGAATGAAGGGGGAGAGAGGGGAGGAGAGAATGAAGGGGAGAGAGGCGGAGGAGAGAATGAAGGGGGGAGAGGGGGGAGGAGAGAATGAAGGGGGAGAGAGGCGGAGGAGAGAATGAAGGGGGAGAGAGGGGAGGAGAGAATGAAGGGGAGAGAGGGGGAGGAGAGAATGAAGGGGGAGAGAGGGGAGGAGAGAATGAAGGGGGAGAGAGGGGGAGGGGGAGGAGAGAATGAAGGGGGAGAGAGGGGAGGAGAGAATGAAGGGGGAGAGAGGGGAGGAGAGAATGAAGGGGGAGAGAGGGGGAGGAGAGAATGAAGGGGAGAGAGGGGAGGAGGAGAGAATGAAGGGGGAGAGAGGCGGAGGAGAGAATGAAGGGGAGAGAGGCGGAGGAGAGAATGAAGGGGGGAGAGAAGAGAATGAAGGGGGAGAGAGGCGGAGGAGAGAATGAAGGGGGAGAGAGGGGGAGGAGAGAATGAAGGGGGAGAGAGGGGGAGGAGAGAATGAAGGGGAGAGAGGGGAGGAGAGAATGAAGGGGGAGAGGGGGAGGAGAGAATGAAGGGGGAGAGAGGGGGAGGAGAGAATGAAGGGGGAGAGAGGGGGAGGAGAGAATGAAGGGGGAGAGAGGCGGAGGAGAGAATGAAGGGGGGAGAGGCGGAGGAGAGAATGAAGGGGAGAGAGGCGGAGGAGAGAATGAAGGGGGAGAGAGGCGGAGGAGAGAATGAAGGGGAGAGAGGCGGAGGAGAGAATGAAGGGGGAGAGAGGCGGAGGAGAGAATGAAGGGGGAGAGAGGCGGAGGAGAGAATGAAGGGGGAGAGAGGCGGAGGAGAGAATGAAGGGGGAGAGAGGCGGAGGAGAGAATGAAGGGGGAGAGAGGCGGAGGAGAGAATGAAGGCGGGGGAGAGAGGGGGAGGAGAGAATGAAGGGGGAGAGAGGGGGAGGAGAGAATGAAGGGGGAGAGAGGGGGGAGGAGAGAATGAAGGGGAGAGAGGCGGAGGAGAGAATGAAGGGGGAGAGAGGCAGAGGAGAGAATGAAGGGGGAGAGAGGGGAGGAGAGAATGAAGGGGGAGAGGCGGAGGAGAGAATGAAGGGGAGAGAGGCGGAGGAGAGAATGAAGGGGGAGAGAGGCGGAGGAGAGAATGAAGGGGGAGAGAGGCGGAGGAGAGAATGAAGGGGAGAGAGGCGGAGGAGAGAATGAAGGGGGAGAGAGGCGGAGGAGAGAATGAAGGGGGAGAGAGGCGGAGGAGAGAATGAAGGGGGAGAGAGGCGGAGGAGAGAATGAAGGGGGAGAGAGGCGGAGGAGAGAATGAAGGGGGAGAGAGGCGGAGGAGAGAATGAAGGGGGAGAGAGGCGGAGGAGAGAATGAAGGGGAGAGAGGCGGAGGAGAGAATGAAGGGGGAGAGAGGCAGAGGAGAGAATGAAGGGGGAGAGAGGCGGAGGAGAGAATGAAGGGGGAGAGAGGCGGAGGAGAGAATGAAGGGGGAGTGAGGCGGAGGAAAGTGGGAGACAATATGAGAAGGTCTTTGATGTGGTCGGCTGTGGAAATGGACTCAGGATTTCTCCAGTGGTGTTTTAGAATTCAAAAAAGTAATGTCAGTCGGACTCTAAGAAAATCCTCATTTCATGTGTATAATACCTGTTGATTACCAGAAAGCGGCAGAACTGTCTGGATAAGTCATTTTAGATTGTTGTTCATTAACTACTTAAAGCTACTAAAATGCTGCTATTTCCTTTGAGCTTTTGCAAAAATAAAATTTTCAGTATCATGAAATCAGACCTAATTTTTCCTTGTCTCGAACACAGATGGTTACCAGAAGTACTTGATTAATCAATGCTCCTTACAGTTCCTAACAGTGCATTTCTGTACTGACAGTATTTTCTCTCTCTCTCTTCCTTCCCCCTATCTCAATCTCTCTCCCCCTCTCTCTCTCCTGTCCCCCTATCTCAATCTCTCTCCCTCTCTCTCTCTCCTGTCCCCCTATCTCAATCTCTCTCCCTCTCTCTCTCTCCTGTCCCCCTATCTCAATCTCTCTCCCTCTCTCTCTCTCCTGTCCCCCTATCTCAATCTCTCTCCCTCTCTCTCTCTCTCCTCTCCCCCTATCTCTCTCTCTCCCCTCTCTCTCTCTCCTGTCCCCCTATCTCAATCTCTCTCCCTCTCTCTCTCTTCCTTCCCCCTATCTCAATCTCTCTCCCCTCTCTCTCTCTTCCTTCCCCCTATCTCAATCTCTCTCCCTCTCTCTCTCTTCCTTCCCCTATCTCAATCTCTCTCCCTCTCTCTCTCTCTTCCTTCCCCCTATCTCAATCTCTCTCTCTCTCTCTTTCCCCTTCAATCTTTCAATCTCCCCTATTTCAATTTCTCTCCCTCTCTCTATCTCAATCTCAATCTCACTCTCACTCTCACTCTCAATCTCTCTCTCAATCTCTCTCTCTCTCTCTCTATCTCTCTCTCTTTCTTTATCTCTCTGTCTCTCTCTCTCTCTCTCTCTCTCTCTCTCTCTCTCTCTCTCTCTCTCTTCTCTCAATCTCTCTCTCCCCTTCCTCTCTCTCAATCTCTCCTCCCTCTCCCCTATCTCAATCTCTCCCTCCTCTCTCCCCCTATCTCTTCCTCTTCCCCTATCTCAATCTCTCTCTCCTCTCTCTCTCTCCTTTCCCCTATCTCAATCTCTCTCCCTCTCGCTCTCTCCTTTCCCCTATCTCAATCTCTCTCCCTCTCTCTCTCATTTCCCCCTATCTCAATCTCTCCCCCTCTCTCTCTTCCTTCCCCTATCTCAATCTCTCTCCCTCTCTCTCTTCCTTCCCCTATCTCAATCTCTCTCCCTCTCTCTCTCCTTTCCCCCTATCTCAATCTCTCTCCCTCTCGCTCTCTCCTTTCCCCTATCTCAATCTTTCTCCCTCTCTCTCTCATTTCCTATCTCTCTCTCTCCCTCTCTATCTTCCTTCCCCTATCTCAATCTCTCTCTCTTCTCTCAATCTCAATCTCACTCGCTCTCTCCTTTCCCCTCTCTCTCTCTCTCTCTCTCTCTCTCTCTCTCTCTCTCTCTCTCTCTCTCAATCTCTCCCCCCCTCTCTCTCTCCCTTCAACCTACCTCAATCTCTCTCCCTCTCTCAATTTCCATTCATTTCAATTTAAAGGGCTTCATTGGCATGGGGAACATATAAATATATTTATATGTTTATATTGCCAAAGCAAGTGAAATAGACAATAAACAAAAGGGAAATAAACAATTGTAAATTAACAGTAAACATTACACTAAGAAACGTTTTAAAATAATAAAAACATTTAAAATGGTATTTTATTGGCTATGTACAGTGTTGTAACAATGTGCAAATAGTTTAAATATGAAAGGAAAAATAAATAAACATAAAAATATAGGTTATATCTCCTCCATTCAAGTGGACTGGGGGGGGGTCATCCCAGTTGCTGTTCTGTTTACCCAGCAGAGTCACCCTCTCCTGGGGCAGGTATGACAGGAAGTGAGCCAGATGGCACGAGCCAGGTCTGGAGCATGTGACCTACTCTCTGGAGAATGTGAAGAAACTAAAGGTTAGGGAAGATGGGAAAAGGAGTCAGGGTGAAGGAAAAGAGACGATGAATGCAGAGAGTGGAGAAAGAAGAGGGAGAGGTGAGGATGAGATGGGAGGCGGGAAGGGCATAGGGGGCGAATAGAGGTGCCTTTAATATTTCTTCTTCTCTTAGGCCCTGTTTGAATACTTTAATGTCTCAACAAAGGGAGGAAGGAAGGTTGCATTTAAAAGGTATTTCAACAGGGCCCTGGTTTTGGACGATTTCTGTTTTGAATGAGTGAGTATTATAGAGCTCAACACTTTCCTCCTGTATGAGCCATCTGTATGAGTCATCTGTATTATCCATCTGTATTATCCATCTGCATGATCCATCTGCATGATCCACCTGCTTAATCCATCTGTATGAGCCATCTGTATTATCCATCTGTATGATCCATCTATATGATCCATCTGTATGATCCATCTATATGATCCATCTGTATGAGCCATCTGTATGAGTCACCTGTATGATCCATCTATATTATCAATCTGTATGAGCCATCTGTATGAGCCATCTGCATGAGACATCTGTATTATCCATCTGCATGATCCATCTGCACTATCCATCTGCTTTATCCATCTGAATTATCCATCTGCATGATCCATCCGTATTATCCATCCGTATGAGCCATCTGTATGAGTCATCTATATGATCCATCTGTATGAGCCATCTGTATGATCCATCTATATTATCCATCTGTATGATCCATCTGTATGATCCATCTATATTATCCATCTGTATGATCCATCTGTATGAGCCATCTGTATGATCCATCTATATTATCCATCTGTATGAGCCATCTGTATGAGTTATCTGTATGATCCATCTGTAACTCTGTAACACTTCTTATGTAGTCCTGTCCACAGTCATGAACCAAATCCTATTTAATAAAATCAGAGACAGAGAGGCCCTGTGGCTGCTATACCTCAGACCCCGAGGAAACCAGGCGGTCTCAGGTGGCTTGGAAAACACACATCCTTGTTTAACCAAGCAGGAAGCGAGCAGGAAGTTACAGTATCTGTAGTGTACAGTCAGTTCTCTTTTTAGACGCCGGAGATCTAGTAACTGCGGTAACGTTAAATGGATGTTTGTCATCATTAGAGGAATGTCTCTCGATCATAACATCTCTCTAGTCGCTCATCGTATTGTAGAACTACAACCTCCTTTTGTATTTCATACATACCTCCCTCTCTCTTTCTCTTCCATGCTGCCTCTTGCTCCCTGCTCTAATTGGCTTTGATCTAAAATTGGCCGGGGTAAGAAGTCTGTCTTTTACAGTCACATTTTCATATGGGGGGCTTTGAACATATTGGAAGGGGGTTCATTTTCTACTTTGACTTCCCTGGGACACCGGGAGGGTTGAGCATATGGTGAACACCCTCGTCACTCCCCACAGCAGCACCCGCCACACGGCCCGCCGGAGTCTCCAGCGACAACAGGAGGGACCATATTCCAATTTCTGCTTCCTGTCAGCGGTGAATCCCAGGGCGCTACCCTCACTCTCCGATCCTCCTCTCTGATCGGTCTCCCCCATCCCTGCTCCTCCAACATCTCTCTCCACACACACACACACACACACACACACACACACACACACACACACACACACACACACACACACACACACACACACACACACACACACACACACACACACAGAGAAGCAAATCAGCATCTCTGTATCACAGTCTGTTACTGTTGAAGGAAGAGTAAAATAACATTGCATTGTATTTCCCTCACACTTTACTGTGTAAATGATGGTAGATCTGACAGTCAGAAAGTCAGTGTTTATGGGTAACACTCAGTCAGTGAAATGTAGAGGCTAACTGGTGGAAAATGTCAAGACAAGTCTGATTCATTAAGCCTGTCTTAGTAAGACAAGTCTGATTCATTAAGCCTTTCTTTGTAAGACAAGTCTGATTCATTAAGCCTGTCTTTGTAAGACAAGTCTGATTCATTAAGCCTGTCTTTGTAAGACAAGTCTGATTCATTAAGCCTGTCTTAGTAAGACAAGTCTGATTCATTAAGCCTGTCTTAGTAAGACAAGTCTGATTCATTAAGCCAGTCTTAGTTAGACCATATAAGAAATAGATAAAACATTTTTTTTCACCTTTATTTAACCAGGTAGTCCAGTTGAGAACAAGTTCTCATTTACAACTGTGACCTGGCCAAGGTAAAACAAAGCAGTGCGACACAAACAACAACACAGAGTTACACATGGAATAAACAATCGTTCAGTAAATAACACAATAGAAAAGTCTATATACAGTGTGTGCAAATGAAGTAAGTTTCACGACCCCCACTGAAGGTGGCTCCCCTGCCTGTTCGGGCGGTTCTCGGCGGCCGCCGTCGCCGGTCTACCAGCCCCCACCGATCCCTTTTTCCTTTTCTGTTAGTTTAGTCTTATTAGTTGCACCTGTTCCTTTTTGTGTTTCCTGATTTTTGTCTACTTCAACCTGTTAGGCCCGCTTAGGTTTGTGCGGGATTATTTTGTTACTCTGTTGGTTGTGACTGTGTTTTCGTTTTGTTTTCTCCAGACTGTTTGTCCTGTGTTTGGGCTGGTCAGTGTTATGGTTGTGGATGTGTTTTCGTTTTGTTTTCTGCGGACTGTTTGTCCTGTGTTTGGGCTAGTCAGTGTTATGGTTGTGGATGTGTTTTCGTTTTGTTTTCTGCGGACTGTTTGTCCTGTGTTTGGGCTGGTCAGTGTTATGGTTGTGGATGTGTTTTCGTTTTGTTTTGTGCAGACTGTTTGTCCTGTGTTTTGGGCTGGTCAGTGTTATGGTTGTGGATGTGTTTTCGTTTTGTTTTCTGCGGACTGTTTGTCCTGTGTTTTGGGCTGGTCAGTGTTATGGTTGTGGATGTGTTTTCGTTTTGTTTTCTGCGGACTGTTTGTCCTGTGTTTTGGGCTGGTCAGTGTTATACGCCCTGTAATTTGGCGAGACCGTTTGTGCCGGAGAATAAATAATTACATTTCACCGAACCCTCTGCTCTCTGCACCTGACTCCTACCCACCACTCCTAGTAAACCCTCTGCTCTCTGCGCCTGACTCCTACCCACCACTCCTAGTAAACCCTCTGCTCTCTGCGCCTGACTCATACCCATCACTCCTAGTAAACCCTCTGCTCTCTGCGCCCGACTCCTACCCACCACTCCTGTAAACCCTCTGCTCTCTGCGCCTGACTCCTACCCACCACTCCTAGTAAACCCTGACAGTAAGATCAGGGAGGTAAGGGAATGAATAGGCAAAAATAGTGGCAAAATAATTACAATTTAGCAAATAAACACTGGAGTGATAGATGTGCAGAAGATGAATGTGCAGTAGAGATACTAGGGTGCAAAGGAGCAAAACATATAAATAAATAAACAATATGGGGATGAGGTAGTTGGATGGGCTATTTACAGATGGGCTATTTACAGATGGGGTATTTACAGATGGGCTATGTACAGGAGCAAAGATCTGTAAACTGCTCTGATAGCTGATGCTTAAAGTTAGTGAGCGAGATATAAGTCTCCAGCTTCAGTGATTTTTGCAATTCGTTCCGGTATTTGGCAGCAGAGAACTAGAAGGAAAGGCGGCCAAAGGAGAAATTGGCTTTGGGGGTGACCAGTGAAATATACCTGCTGGAGCGCGTGCTATATATTTTTTTGCATCCTATATAATCGATCATTATTAATTGTACAGAATATTAATGTACATAAATGTTTCTGTGTGGCTTAGAATGTAAATTCATTTCGATTAGGCAACATTACTAAACCACATATCCAATCAAAACTCAGATAAGTACACAATATAATTTACTTTAGCAATAGAGCATGATTTAATTTACATTGCATTTATTTTGTCGACTCTATAAACATTGCTTTGTTCTGTACAGTAATCTCTGCATGCAGAATAGATGCTGTCTGTGTGTTTGACCAGAAATCACCACAAGAATAATAAACAAACAAACATTTGACCAACTGGGGACATTTTCTTACTCCCCATGGGGTCAAATGCTATTTCTAGGGGGTTTAGGGTTAAGGTTAGAATTAGTGTTAGGGTTAGAATTACGTTAAGGGTTAGGGTTAGGATCTAGGGTTAGTTTTAGTGTTAGGACCTAGGGTTAGTTTTAGTGTTAGGACCTAGGGTTAGTTTTTTTTTTTTTTTTAGGTTTTTGGGTTAATTAGGGTTAGCGTAAGAGTAAGGGTTAGGGGAAATAGGATTTTGAATGGGACTGACTTGTGTGTTTCCACAAGGTTAGCAGTACAAGACTGGTGTGTGTGTGTGTGTGTGTGTGTGTGTGTGTGTGTGTGTGTGTGTGTGTGTGTGTGTGTGTGTGTGTGTGTGTGTGTGTGTGTGTGTGTGTGTGTGTGTGTGTGTGTGTGTGTGTGTGAGAGAGAGAGTGGGGATCCATGTTTTATATATTTACATGGATGGTCTCCTGTGTTTACATTACCACCACCGTACTGACATACTCCACATTACCACCACTGTACTGACATACTCCACATTACCACCACCATACTGACATACTCCACATTACCACCACCGTACTGAGGTGCTTTACATTACCACCACCATACTGACATACTCCACATTACCACCACTGTACTGACATACTCCACATTACCAAAACTGTACTGACATACTCCACATTACCACCATCGTACTGACATACTCCACATTACCACCACTGTACTGACATACTCCACATTACCACCACTGTACTGACATACTCCACATTACCACCACTGTACTGACATACTCCACATTACCACCACTGTACTGACATACTCCATTACCACCACTTGACATACTCCACATTACCACCACTGTACTGACATACTCAACATTACCACCACGATACTGACATGCTCAACATTACCACCACCACCAACATTGTACTGAGGTGCTTTACATTACCACCACTGTACTGACATACTCCACATTACCACCACCGTACTGACATACTCAACATTACCACCACCGTACTGACATACTCCACATTACCACCACCACTGACATACTCCACATTACCACCACCGTACTGACATACTCCACATTACCACCACCATACTGACATACTCCACATTACCACCACCGTACTGAGGTGCTTTACATTCCCACCACCACATACGCCACATTACCACCACCGTACTGACATACACCACATTACCACCACCGTACTGAGGTGCTTTACATTACCACCACTGTACTGACATACTCCACATTACCACCACCGTACTGACATACACCACATTACCACCACCGTACTGAGGTGCTTTACATTACCACCACCGTACTGACATACTCCACATTACCACCACTGTACTGACATACTCCACATTACCACCACTGTACTGACATACTCCACATTATCACCACCATACTGACATACTCAACATTACCACCACTGTACTGACATACTCCACATTACCACCACCATACTGACATACTCCACATTACCACCACCGTACTGAGGTGAATTACATTACCACCACCATACTGACATATGCCACATTACCACCACCGTACTGACATACTCCACATTACCACCATTACTGACATACTCCACATTTACTGACATACTCCACATTACCACCACTGTACTGACATACTCCACATTATCACCACCATACTGACATACTCAACATTACCACCACTGTACTGACATACTCCACATTACCACCACTGTACTGACATACTCAACATTACCACCACTGTACTGACATACTCCACATTACCATCACTGTACTGACATACTCCACATTACCACCACTGTACTGACATACTCCACATTACCACCACCATACTGACATACTCCACATTACCACCACCGTACTGAGGTGCTTTACATTACCACCACCATACTGACATACTCCACATTACCACCACTGTACTGACATACTCCACATTACCAAAACTGTACTGACATACTCCACATTACCACCATCGTACTGACATACTCCACATTACCACCACTGTACTGACATACTCCACATTACCACCACTGTACTGACATACTCCACATTACCACCACTGTACTGACATACTCCACATTACCACCACTGTACTGACATACTCCACATTACCACCACTGTACTGACATACTCCACATTACCACCACTGTACTGACATACTCAACATTACCACCACCATACTGACATGCTCAACATTACCACCACCGTGCTGACATACTCAACATTACCACCACCGTACTGAGGTGCTTTACATTACCACCACTGTACTGACATACTCCACATTACCACCACCGTACTGACATACTCAACATTACCACCACCGTACTGACATACTCCACATTACCACCACCGTACTGACATACTCCACATTACCACCACCGTACTGACATACTCCACATTACCACCACCATACTGACATACTCCACATTACCACCACCGTACTGAGGTGCTTTACATTCCCACCACTGTACTGACATACGCCACATTACCACCACCGTACTGACATACACCACATTACCACCACCGTACTGAGGTGCTTTACATTACCACCACTGTACTGACATACTCCACATTACCACCACCGTACTGACATACACCACATTACCACCACCGTACTGAGGTGCTTTACATTACCACCACTGTACTGACATACTCCACATTACCACCACCGTACTGACATACTCCACATTACCACCACTGTACTGACATACTCCACATTACCACCACCGTACTGACATACTCCACTTTACCACCACTGTACTGACATACTCCACATTATCACCACCATACTGACATACTCAACATTACCACCACTGTACTGACATACTCCACATTACCACCACCATACTGACATACTCCACATTACCACCACCGTACTGAGGTGAATTACATTACCACCACCATACTGACATATGCCACATTACCACCACCGTACTGACATACTCCACATTACCACCACCGTACTGACATACTCCACATTACCACCACCGTACTGACATACTCCACATTACCACCACTGTACTGACATACTCCACATTATCACCACCATACTGACATACTCAACATTACCACCACTGTACTGACATACTCCACATTACCACCACCATACTGACATACTCCACATTACCACCACCGTACTGAGGTGCTTTACATTACCACCACCGTACTGACATACATATTTTTTTTAAAATGCCTTCCTAACAATCTTAAATAAACATGCCCCATTCAAGAAAATTAGAACCAGGAACAGATATAGCCCTTGGTTCTCCCCAGACCTGACTGCCCTTAACCAACACAAAAACATCCTATGGCGTTCTGCATTAGCACCAGCCCCGTGATATGCAGCTGTTCAGGGAAGCTAGAAACCGTTATACACAGGCAGTTAGAAAAGCCAAGGCTAGCTTTTTCAAGCAGAAATTTGCTTCCTGCAACACTAACTCTAAAAAGTTCTGGGACACTGTAAAGTCCATGGAGAATAAGAACACCTCCTCCCAGCTGCCCACTGCACTGAAGATAGGAAACACTGTCACCACTGATAAATCCACCATAATTGAGAATTTCAATAAGCATTTTTCTACGGCTGGCCATGCTTTCCACCTGGCAACTCCTACCCCGGTCAACAGCACTGCACCCCCAACAGCAACTCGCCCAAGCCTTCCCCATTTCTCCTTCTCCCAAATCCATTCAGCTGAAGTTCTGAAAGAGCTGAAAAATCTGGACCCCTACAAATCACCGGGCTAGACAATCTGGACCCTTTCTTTCTAAAATTATCTGCCGAAATTGTTGCCACCCCTATTACTAGCCTGTTCAACCTCTCTTTCGTGTCATCTGAGATTCCCAAAGACCAGCTGCGGTCATCCCCCTCTTCAAAGGGGGACACTCTTGACCCAAACTGCTACAGACCTATATCTATCCACCATGCCTTTCTAAGGTCTTGAGCCAAGTCAACAAACAGATTACCGACCATTTCGAATCTCACCATACCTTCTCTGCTATGCAATCTGGTTTCAGAGCTGGTCATGGGTGCACCTCAGCCACGCTCAAGGTCCTAAACGATATCTTAACCGCCATCGATAAGAAACATTACTGTGCAGCCGTATTCATTGATCTGGCCAAGGCTTTCGACTCTGTCAACCACCACATCCTCATCGGCAGACTCGACAGCCTTGGTTTCTCAAATGATTGCCTCGCCTGGTTCACCAACTACTTCTCTGATAGAGTTCAGTGTGTCAAATCGGAGGGTCTGCTGTCCGGACCTCTGGCAGTCTCTATGGGGGTGCCACAGGGTTCAATTCTTGGACCGACTCTCTTCTCTGTATACATCAATGAGGTCGCTCTTGCTGCTGGTGAGTCTCTGATCCACCTCTACGCAGACGACACCATTCTGTATACTTCCGGCCCTTCTTTGGACACTGTGTTAACAACCCTCCAGGCAAACTTCAATGCCATACAACTCTCCTTCCGTGGCCTCCAATTGCTCTTAAATACAAGTAAAACTAAATGCATGCTCTTCAACCGATCGCTACCTGCACCTACCCGCCTGTCCAACATCACTACTCTGGACGGCTCTGACTTAGAATACGTGGACAACTACAAATACTTAGGTGTCTGGTTAGACTGTAAACTCTCCTTCCAGACCCATATCAAACATCTCCAATCCAAAGTTAAATCTAGAATTGGCTTCCCAACAAAGCATCCTTCACTCATGCTGCCAAACATACCCTTGTAAAATTGACCATCCTACCAATCCTCGACTTTGGCGATGTCATTTACAAAATAGCCTCCAATACCCTACTCAACAAATTGGATGCAGTCTATCACAGTGCTATCCGTTTTGTCACCAAAGCCCCATATACTACCCACCATTGTGACCTGTACGCTCTCGTTGGCTGGCCCTCGCTTCATACTACGCCAAACCCACTGGCTCCATGTCATCTACAAGACCCTGCTAGGTAAAGTCCCCCTTATCTCAGCTCGCTGGTCACCATAGCATCTCCCACCTGTAGCACACGCTCCAGCAGGTATACTAGTCACCCCCAAAACCAATTCTTTCTTTGGCCGCCTCTCCTTCCAGTTCTCTGCTGCCAATGACGAACTACAAAAATCTCTTTTTGGAAACTTAATTGGAAACACTTACCAGCTTTAAGCACCAACTGTCAGAGCATCTTACAGATTACTGCACCTGTACATAGCCCACCTATAATTTACCAAACAACTACCTCTTTCCCAACTGTATTTAATTTATTTATTTATTTTGCTCCTTTGCACCCCATTATTTTTATTTCTACTTTGCACATTCTTCCATTGCAAAACTACCATTCCAGTGTTTTACTTGCTATATTGTATTTACTTTGCCACCATGGCCTTTTTTGCCTTTACCTCCCTTCTCACCTAATTTGCTCACATTGTATATAGACTTGTTTTTTTACTGTATTATTGACTGTATGTTTGTTTTACTCCATGTGTAACTCCGAACTGCTTTGCTTTATCTTGGCCAGGTCGCAATTGTAAATGAGAACTTGTTCTCAACTTGCTTACCTGGTTAAATAAAGGTGAAATAATTTAATAATATATATTTTTTTAAATACTCCACATTACCACCACCGTACTGACATACTCCACATTACCACCACCGTACTGACATACTCCACATGACCACCACTGTACTGACATACTCCACATTACCACCACTGTACTGACATACTCCACATTACCACCACTGTACTGACATACTCCACATTACCACCACCGTACTGACATACTCCACATTACCACCACCGTACTGAGGTGCTTTACATTACCACCACCATACTGACATACGCCACATTACCACCACCGTACTGAGGTGCTTTACATTACCACCACCGTACTGACATACTCCACATTACCACCACTGTACTGACATACTCCACATTACCACCACCGTACTGACATACTCCACATTACCACCACCGTACTGACATACTCCACATTACCACCACCGTGCTGACATGCTCCACATTACCACCACCATACTGACATACTCCACATTACCACCACCGTACTGACATACTCCACATTACCACCACTGTACTGACATACTCCACATTACCACCACTGTACTGACATACTCCACATTACCACCACCGTACTGACATACACCACATTACAACCACCGTACTGACATCACAGCCACAATACTATAATTGTGTCAACCCCTTCCAGGGATGTTTTCATGCTTTTATCCTTAAATCAGCTTCAGATTACCATACATTATCTCCACCATCACCAGGGCTATTACCATACATGATCCCCACCATCACCGGGGCTGTTGGTATACATTATCCCCACCATCACCGGGGCTGTTGCCATACATTATCCCCACCATCACCGGGGCTGTTGCCATACATTATCCCCACCATCACCGGGGCTGTTGCCATACATTATCCCCACCATCACCGGGGCTGTTGCCAAACATTATCCCCACCATCCCCGGGGCTGTTGCCATACATTATCCCCACCATCACCGGGGCTGTTGCCGTGTTTGAAGTTATTGTATCAGTCCCATGTTGTCACCTAACAGTGTGAGCCTGTTTATAAGACGTGTTGAAATAGAATCCTGCTGAAGAAACCTTCCTGTGTTCTTCCTTGTAGAGTGTGTGTTGGTAACCAATACATCTATATACTGTACCCACAGGACATTGTATGTATTTATGTGTGTGTGTGTGTGTGTGTGTGTGTTGGCTCCTGGGTGCCACTGATAGAGCCCTGTGTAAAGCCTTTTTGAGGTCAGATTGCAGGCTGTTTCTCTTGTAAAAACCCCTTCAATTATTCAGCAAAGTCAAGTTCTGTTTTATCTCCCTCTTGTCTAAGTGGGCCTGCTTGGGGACAGCAGGGAGGGACAGAGGGATGGAGGGAGGAAAAGAGGAGGGAGAAGAGGAGCATATGAGTATTTTTCTCTTTTTTTCTATGTGGGCCTGCTCGAGGACAGCAGGGAGGAGAGGGAGGGAGGGAGGGAGGGAGGGAGGGAGGGGAGGGAGGGAGGGAGGAGCGTAGGAGTATCGTCTCCACAGCTCTGATGCCACTAATTACTGTCTCATTTAGATGTGATTGAAATAACCCAGCAGCTGGAGACATGGAGAAATAGACAACACCAAACAAGGAAGGACCAACGATATCTTCTCAGATATGGAATGATAGGATTGTATTTTACATGATTTATTCTT
>NC_088405.1:10744286-10756786 GCF_034236695.1 Oncorhynchus nerka
TGGTAGAGGGAGAGGGAGAGGGGGAATGTGTTGGTAGTGGTAGAGGGAGAGGGGGAATGTGTTGGTAGTGGTAGAGGGAGAGGGGGAATGTGTTGGTAGTGGTAGAGGGAGATAGAGGGGGAATGTGTTGTTAGTGGTAGAGGGAGAGAGGGGGAATGTGTTGTTAGTGGTAGAGGGAGAGGGAGGAGGGGGAATGTGTTGGTAGTGGTAGAGGGAGATAGGGGAATGTGTTGGTAGTGGTAGGGAGAGGGAGATAGGGGGAATGTGTTGGTAGTGGTAGAGGGGAGATAGGGGAATGTGTTGGTAGTGGTAGAGGGAGAGGAGATAGGGGAATGTGTTGGTAGTGGTAGAGGGAGATAGGGGGAATGTGTTGGTAGTGGTAGAGGGAGAGAGGGGGAATGTGTTGGTAGTGGTAGAGGGAGATAGGGGGAATGTGTTGGTAGTGGTAGAGGGAGATAGGGAGAATGTGTTGGTAGTGGTAGAGGGAGAAAGGGGAATGTGTTGTAGTAGTGGTAGAGGGAGATAGGGGGAATGTGTTGGTAGTGGTAGAGGGAGATAGGGGAATGTGTTGGTAGTGGTAGAGGGAGAGAGGGGGAATGTGTTGGTAGTGGTAGAGGGAGAGAGGGGGAATGTGTTGGTAGTGGTAGAGGGAGAGAGGGGGAATGTGTTGTTAGTGGTAGAGGGAGGGAGAGGGGGAATGTGTTAGTAGTGGTAGAGGGAGAGGGAGGGGGAATGTGTTGGTAGTGGTAGAGGGAGAGAGGGGGAATGTGTTGTTAGTGGTAGAGGGAGAGAGGGGGAATGTGTTGGTAGTGGTAGAGGGAGATAGGGGAATGTGTTGGTAGTGGTAGAGGAGAGAGGGGGAATGTGTTGGTAGTGGTAGAGGGAGAGGGAGATAGGGGAATGTGTTGGTAGTAGTAGAGGGAGATGGGGAATGTTTTGGTAGTGGTAGAGGGAGAGGGAGAGAGGGGGAATGTGTTGGTAGTGGTAGAGGGAGAGTGGGGAATGTGTTGGTAGTGGTAGAGGGAGATAGGGGAATGTGTTGGTAGTGGTAGAGGGAGAGAGGGGGATGTGTTGGTAGTGGTAGTGGTAGAGGGAGACAGGGGGAATGTGTTGGTAGTGGTAGAGGGAGAGAGGGGAATGTGTTGGTAGTGGTAGAGAGAGGGAGATAGGGGAATGTGTTGGTAGTGGTAGAGGGAGATAGGGGGAATGTGTTGGTAGTGGTAGAGGGAGAGGAGAGAGGGGGAATGTGTTGTTAGTGGTAGAGGGAGAGGGAGATAGGGGGAATGTGTTAGTAGTGGTAGAGGGAGGGAGATAGGGGAATGTGTTGGTAGTGGTAGAGGGAGAGAGGGGGAATGTGTTGTTAGTGGTAGAGGGAGAGAGGGGGAATGTGTTGGTAGTGGTAGAGGGAGATAGGGGGAATGTGTTGGTAGTGGTAGAGGGAGATAGGGGGAATGTGTTGGTAGTGGTAGAGGGAGATGGGGAATGTGTTGGTAGTGGTAGAGGGAGAGAGGGGGAATGTGTTGGTAGTGGTAGAGGGAGAGGAGATAGGGGAATGTGTTGGTAGTGGTAGAGGGAGAGAGGGGGAATGTGTTGGTAGTGGTAGAGGGAGATAGGGGGAATGTGTTGGTAGTGGTAGAGGGAGAGAGGGGAATGTGTTGGTAGTGGTAGAGGGAGAGAGGGGGAATGTGTTGGTAGTGGTAGAGGGAGAGAGGGGGAATGTGTTGGTAGTGGTAGAGGGAGACAGGGGGAATGTGTTGGTAGTGGTAGAGGGAGATAGGGGGAATGTGTTGGTAGTGGTAGAGGGAGATAGGGGGAATGTGTTGTTAGTGGTAGAGGGAGAGAGAGGGGAATGTGTTGGTAGTGGTAGAGGGAGATAGGGGGAATGTGTTGGTAGTGGTAGAGGGAGAGAGGGGGAATGTGTTGGTAGTGGTAGATGGAGAGAGGGGGAATGTGTTGGTAGTGGTAGAGGGAGAGAGGGGGAATGTGTTGCTAGTGGTAGAGGGAGATAGGGGGAATGTGTTGGTAGTGGTAGAGGGAGAGAGGGGGAATGTGTTGGTAGTGGTAGATGGGAATATGGTGGTAGAGGGAGATAGGGGAATGTGTTGGTAGTGGTAGAGGGAGAGAGGGGGAATGTGTTGGTAGTGGTAGAGGGAGAGAGGGGGAATGTGTTGGTAGTGGTAGAGGGAGAGAGGGGGAATGTGTTGGTAGTGGTAGAGGGAGATAGGGGGAATGTGTTGGTAGTGGTAGAGGGAGAAAGGGGAATGTGTTGGTAGTAGTAGTGGTAGAGGGAGATAGGGGGAATGTGTTGGTAGTGGTAGAGGGAGATAGGGGGAATGTGTTGGTAGTGGTAGAGGGAGAGAGGGGAATGTGTTGGTAGTGGTAGAGGGAGAGAGGGGAATGTGTTGGTAGTGGTAGAGGGAGAGAGGGGGAATGTGTTGGTAGTGGTAGAGGGAGAGAGGGGGAATGTGTTGGTAGTGGTAGAGGGAGATAGGGGGAATGTGTTGGTAGTGGTAGAGGGAGATAGGGGAATGTGTTGGTAGTGGTAGAGGGAGAAGGGGGAATGTGTTGGTAGTGGTAGTGGTAGAGGGAGATAGGGGGAATGTGTTGGTAGTGGTAGAGGGAGATAGGGGAATGTGTTGGTAGTGGTAGAGGGAGAGAGGGGGAATGTGTTGGTAGTGGTAGAGGGAGAGAGGGGGAATGTGTTGGTAGTGGTAGAGGGAGAGAGGGGGAATGTGTTGTTAGTGGTAGAGGGAGAGGGAGGGAATGTGTTGGTAGTGGTAGAGGAGAGGGGAGATAGGGGGAATGTGTTGGTAGTGGTAGAGGGGAGAGGGGAATGTGTTGGTAGTGGTAGAGGGAGAGGGGAATGTGTTGGTAGTGGTAGAGGGAGAGAGGGGGAATGTGTTGGTAGTGGTAGAGGGAGAGGGAGATAGGGAATGTGTTGGTAGTGGTAGAGGGAGATGGGGAATGTTTTGGTAGTGGTAGAGGGGAGAGAGGGGGAATGTGTTGGTAGTGGTAGAGGGAGAGAGGGGGAATGTGTTGGTAGTGGTAGAGGGAGATAGGGGAATGTGTTGGTAGTGGTAGAGGGAGAGAGGGGGAATGTGTTGGTAGTGGTAGAGGGAGACAGGGGGAATGTGTTGGTAGTGGTAGAGGGAGAGAGGGGGAATGTGTTGGTAGTGGTAGAGGGAGAGAGGGGGAATGTGTTGGTAGTGGTAGAGGGAGAGAGGGGGAATGTGTTGGTAGTGGTAGAGGGAGAGGGAGAGGAGGGGAATGTGTTGGTTAGTGGTAGGGAGAGGGAGAGAGGGGGAATGTGTTAGTAGTGGTAGAGGGAGAGGGAGGGGAATGTGTTGGTAGTGGTAGAGGGAGAGAGGGGGAATGTGTTGGTAGTGGTAGAGGGAGAGAGGGGGAATGTGTTGGTAGTGGTAGAGGGAGATAGGGGAATGTGTTGGTAGTGGTAGTGGGAGATAGGGGAATGTGTTGTAGTGGTAGAGGGAGATAGGGGAATGTGTTGGTAGTGGTAGAGGGAGAGAGGGGGAATGTGTTGGTAGTGGTAGAGGGAGAGAGGGGGAATGTGTTGGTAGTGGTAGAGGGAGAGAGGGGGAATGTGTTGGTAGTGGTAGAGGGAGATAGGGGGAATGTGTTGGTAGTGGTAGAGGGAGAGAGGGGAATGTGTTGGTAGTGGTAGAGGGAGAGAGGGGGAATGTGTTGGTAGTGGTAGAGGGAGAGAGGGGGAATGTGTTGGTAGTGGTAGAGGGAGAGAGGGGGAATGTGTTGGTAGTGGTAGAGGAGAGGGAGATAGGGGAATGTGTTGGTAGTGGTAGAGGGAGATAGGGGGAATGTGTTGTTAGTGGTAGAGGGAGAGAGGGGAATGTGTTGGTAGTGGTAGAGGGAGATAGGGGGAATGTGTTGGTAGTGGTAGAGGGAGAGAGGGGGAATGTGTTGGTAGTGGTAGAGGAGAGAGAGGGGGAATGTGTTGGTAGTGGTAGAGGGAGAGAGGGGGAATGTGTTGCTAGTGGTAGAGGGAGATAGGGGGAATGTGTTGGTAGTGGTAGAGGAGAGGGAGAGGGGAATGTGTTGGTAGTGGTAGAGGGAGGGAGAGAGGGGAATGTGTTGGTAGTGGTAGATGGGAATATGGTGGTAGAGGGAGATAGGGGAATGTGTTGGTAGTGGTAGAGGGAGAGAGGGGGAATGTGTTGGTAGTGGTAGAGGGAGAGAGGGGGAATGTGTTGGTAGTGGTAGAGGGAGAGAGGGGGAATGTGTTGGTAGTGGTAGAGGGAGAGAGGGGAATGTGTTGTTAGTGGTAGAGGGAGAGGGAGAGGGGGAATGTGTTGGTAGTGGTAGAGGAGAGGGAGATAGGGGAATGTGTTGGTAGTGGTAGAGGGAGAGAGGGGAATGTGTTGGTAGTGGTAGAGGGAGAGAGGGGGAATGTGTTGGTAGTGGTAGAGGGGAGAGGGAGAGGGGGAATGTGTTGGTAGTAGTAGAGGGAGATAGGGGGAATGTTTTGGTAGTGGTAGAGGGAGAGGGAGAGGGGGGAATGTGTTGGTAGTGGTAGAGGGAGAGAGGGGGAATGTGTTGGTAGTGGTAGAGGGAGATAGGGGAATGTGTTGGTAGTGGTAGAGGGAGAGAGGGGGATGTGTTGGTAGTGGTAGTGGTAGAGGGAGACAGGGGGAATGTGTTGGTAGTGGTAGAGGGAGAGAGGGGGAATGTGTTGGTAGTGGTAGAGGGAGAGAGGGGGAATGTGTTGGTAGTGGTAGAGGGAGATAGGGGGAATGTGTTGGTAGTGGTAGAGGGAGAGAGGGGGAATGTGTTGTTAGTGGTAGAGGAGAGGGAGAGGGGAATGTGTTGGTAGTGGTAGAGGGAGAGGGAGATAGGGGAATGTGTTGGTAGTGGTAGAGGGAGAGAGGGGGAATGTGTTGTTAGTGGTAGAGGGAGAGAGGGGGAATGTGTTGGTAGTGGTAGAGGGAGAGAGGGGGAATGTGTTGGTAGTGGTAGAGGGAGATAGGGGGAATGTGTTGGTAGTGGTAGAGGGAGAGAGGGGGAATGTGTTGGTAGTGGTAGAGGGAGAGAGGGGGAATGTGTTGGTAGTGGTAGAGGGAGAGGGAGAGGGGGAATGTGTTGGTAGTGGTAGAGGGAGAGAGGGGAATGTGTTGGTAGTGGTAGAGGGAGATAGGGGAATGTGTTGGTAGTGGTAGAGGGAGATAGGGGGAATGTGTTGGTAGTGGTAGAGGGAGAGGGGGAATGTGTTGGTAGTGGTAGAGGGAGAGAGGGGGAATGTGTTGGTAGTGGTAGAGGAGAGAGGGGGAATGTGTTGGTAGTGGTAGAGGGAGAGAGGGGAATGTGTTGGTAGTGGTAGAGGGAGAGAGGGGGAATGTGTTGGTAGTGGTAGAGGGAGAGGGAGATAGGGGGAATGTGTTGGTAGTGGTAGAGGGAGATAGGGGGAATGTGTTGGTAGTGGTAGAGGGAGAGAGGGGGAATGTGTTGGTAGTGGTAGAGGGAGATAGGGGGAATGTGTTGGTAGTGGTAGAGGGAGAGAGGGGGAATGTGTTGGTAGTGGTAGAGGGAGAGAGGGGGAATGTGTTGGTAGTGGTAGAGGGAGAGAGGGGGAATGTGTTGGTAGTGGTAGAGGGAGATAGGGGGAATGTGTTGGTAGTGGTAGAGGGAGAGAGGGGGAATGTGTTGGTAGTGGTAGAGGGAGAGAGGGGGAATGTGTTGGTAGTGGTAGATGGGAATATGGTGGTAGAGGGAGATAGGGGAATGTGTTGGTAGTGGTAGAGGGAGAGAGGGGGAATGTGTTGGTAGTGGTAGAGGGAGAGAGGGGGAATGTGTTGGTAGTGGTAGAGGGAGAGAGGGGGAATGTGTTGGTAGTGGTAGAGGGAGAGAGGGGGAATGTGTTGGTAGTGGTAGTGGAGAGGGAGATAGGGGGAATGTGTTGGTAGTGGTAGAGGGAGAGAGGGGAATGTGTTGGTAGTGGTAGAGGGAGAGAGGGGGAATGTGTTGGTAGTGGTAGAGGGAGAGAGGGGGAATGTGTTGGTAGTGGTAGAGGGAGATAGGGGGAATGTGTTGGTAGTGGTAGAGGGAGATAGGGGAATGTGTTGGTAGTGGTAGAGGGAGAGAGGGGGAATGTGTTGGTAGTGGTAGGGGAGAGAGGGGGAATGTGTTGGTAGTGGTAGAGGGAGAGGGAGAGGGGAATGTGTTGGTAGTGGTAGAGGGAGAGGGGGAATGTGTTGGTAGTGGTAGAGGGAGAGATAGGGGGAATGTGTTGGTAGTGGTAGAGGGAGATAGGGGAATGTGTTGTTAGTGGTAGAGGGAGAGAGGGGGAATGTGTTGGTAGTGGTAGAGGGAGATAGGGGGAATGTGTTGGTAGTGGTAGATGGGAATATGGTGGTAGAGGGAGATAGAGGGGGAATGTGTTGGTAGTGGTAGAGGGAGATAGGGGAATGTGTTGGTAGTGGTAGAGGGAGAGAGGGGGAATGTGTTGTTAGTGGTAGAGGGAGAGAGGGGGAATGTGTTGGTAGTGGTAGAGGGAGAGAGGGGAATGTGTTGGTAGTGGTAGAGGGGAGAGAGGGGAATGTGTTGTTAGTGGGAGAGGGAGTTGGTAGTGGTAGAGGGAGATAGGGGGATGTTGGTAGTGGTAGAGGAGAGGGAGAGAGGGGGAATGTGTTGGTAGTGGTAGAGGGAGAGAGGGGAATGTGTTGGTAGTGGTAGAGGGAGAGAGGGGAATGTGTTGGTAGTGGTAGAGGGAGATAGGGGGAATGTGTTGGTAGTGGTAGAGGGAGAGAGGGGGAATGTGTTGGTAGTGGTAGAGGGAGAGAGGGGAATGTGTTGTTAGTGGTAGAGGGAGAGAGGGGGAATGTGTTGGTAGTGGTAGAGGGAGATAGGGGGAATGTGTTGGTAGTGGTAGAGGGAGAGAGAGGGGAATGTGTTGGTAGTGGTAGAGGGAGAGAGGGGGAATGTGTTGGTAGTGGTAGAGGGAGAGAGGGGGAATGTGTTGGTAGTGGTAGAGGGAGAGAGGGGGAATGTGTTGGTAGTGGTAGAGGGAGAGAGGGGGAATGTGTTGGTAGTGGTAGAGGGGAGAGGGGGATGTGTTGGTAGTGGTAGAGGGAGATAGGGGGAATGTGTTGGTAGTGGTAGAGGGAGATAGGGGAATGTGTTGGTAGTGGTAGAGGGAGAGAGGGGGAATGTGTTGGTAGTGGTAGAGGAGAGAGGGGGAATGTGTTGGTAGTGGTAGAGGGAGAGAGGGGGAATGTGTTGGTAGTGGTAGAGGGAGATAGGGGGAATGTGTTGGTAGTGGTAGAGGGAGAGAGGGGGAATGTGTTGGTAGTGGTAGAGGGAGAGAGGGGGAATGTGTTGTTAGTGGTAGAGGGAGACAGGGGAATGTGTTGGTAGTGGTAGAGGGAGATAGGGGGAATGTGTTGGTAGTGGTAGAGGGAGAGAGGGGGAATGTGTTGGTAGTGGTAGAGGGAGAGAGGGGAATGTGTTGGTAGTGGTAGAGGGAGAGGGGGAATGTGTTGGTAGTGGTAGAGGGAGAGAGGGGAATGTGTTGTTAGTGGTAGAGGGAGAGAGGGGGAATGTGTTGGTAGTGGTAGAGGGAGAGAGGGGAATGTGTTGGTAGTGGTAGAGGGAGAGAGGGGAATGTGTTGGTAGTGGTAGAGGGAGAGAGGGGGAATGTGTTGGTAGTGGTAGAGGGAGACAGGGGGAATGTGTTGGTAGTGGTAGAGGGAGATAGGGGAATGTTTTGGTAGTGGTAGAGGAGAGGGAGAGAGGGGAATGTGTTGGTAGTGGTAGAGGGAGACAGGGGGAATGTGTTGGTAGTGGTAGTGGTAGAGGGAGACAGGGGGAATGTGTTGGTAGTGGTAGAGGGAGACAGGGGGAATGTGTTGGTAGTGGTAGAGGGAGATAGGGGAATGTGTTGTTAGTGGTAGAGGGAGAGGGGGAATGTGTTGGTAGTGGTAGAGGGAGAGAGGGGAATGTGTTGGTAGTGGTAGAGGGAGAGAGGGGGAATGTGTTGGTAGTGGTAGAGGGAGACAGGGGGAATGTTGTAGTGGTAGTGGTAGAGGGAGAGAGGGGAATGTGTTGGTAGTGGTAGAGGGAGATAGGGGGAATGTGTTGGTAGTGGTAGAGGGAGACAGGGGAATGTGTTGGTAGTGGTGGTAGAGGGAGACAGGGGGAATGTGTTGGTAGTGGTAGTGGTAGAGGGAGACAGGGGGAATGTGTTGGTAGTGGTAGAGGGAGACAGGGGAATGTGTTGGTAGTGGTAGAGAGGGAGATAGGGGGAATGTGTTGTAGTGGTAGTGGTAGAGGGAGACAGGGGGAATGTGTTGGTAGTGGTAGAGGGAGAGAGAGGGGAATGTGTTGTTAGTGGTAGAGGGAGATAGGGGGAATGTGTTGGTAGTGGTAGAGGGAGAGAGGGGAATGTGTTGGTAGTGGTAGAGGGAGAGAGGGGGAATGTGTTGGTAGTGGTAGATGGAGATAGGGGAATGTGTTGGTAGTGGTAGAGGGAGACAGGGGGAATGTGTTGGTAGTGGTAGAGGGAGAGAGGGGGAATGTGTTGGTAGTGGTAGAGGGAGAGAGGGGGAATGTGTTGGTAGTGGTAGAGGGAGACAGGGGGAATGTGTTGGTAGTGGTAGAGGGAGATAGGGGAATGTGTTGGTAGTGGTAGAGGGAGAGAGGGGGAATGTGTTGGTAGTGGTAGAGGGAGAGAGGGGGAATGTGTTGGTAGTGGTAGAGGGAGAGGGGGAATGTGTTGGTAGTGGTAGAGGGGAGAGGGGGAATGTGTTGGTAGTGGTAGAGGGAGAGAGGGGGAATGTGTTGGTAGTGGTAGAGGGAGAGAGGGGGAATGTGTTGGTAGGGGTAGAGGGAGATAGGGGGAATGTGTTGGTAGTGGTAGAGGGAGATAGGGGGAATGTGTTGGTAGTGGTAGAGGGAGAGAGGGGGAATGTGTTGGTAGTGGTAGAGGGAGAGAGGGGGAATGTGTTGGTAGTGGTAGAGGGAGAGAGGGGGAATGTGTTGGTAGTGGTAGAGGGAGATAGGGGAATGTGTTGGTAGTGGTAGAGGGAGAGAGGGGAATGTGTTGGTAGTGGTAGAGGGAGAGAGGGGGAATGTGTTGTTAGTGGTAGAGGGAGAGAGGGGGAATGTGTTGGTAGTGGTAGAGGGAGATAGGGGAATGTGTTGGTAGTGGTAGAGGGAGAGAGGGGAATGTGTTGGTAGTGGTAGAGGGAGAGAGGGGGAATGTGTTGGTAGTGGTAGAGGGAGAGGGGGAATGTGTTGGTAGTGGTAGAGGGAGAGAGGGGGAATGTGTTGGTAGTGGTAGAGGGAGAGGGGGAATGTGTTGTTAGTGGTAGAGGAGAGATAGGGGGAATGTGTTGGTAGTGGTAGAGGGAGAGAGGGGGAATGTGTTGGTAGTGGTAGAGGGAGATAGGGGGATGTGTTGGTAGTGGTAGAGGGAGAGAGGGGGAATGTGTTGGTAGTGGTAGAGGGAGAGAGGGGGAATGTGTTGGTAGTGGTAGAGGGAGAGAGGGGGAATGTGTTGGTAGTGGTATTGGGAGAGGGGGAATGTGTTGGTAGTGGTAGAGGGAGAGAGGGGAATGTGTTGGTAGTGGTAGAGGGAGAGAGGGGAATGTGTTGTTAGTGGTAGAGGGAGACAGGGGGAATGTGTTGGTAGTGGTAGAGGGAGATAGGGGGAATGTGTTGGTAGTGGTAGAGGGAGAGAGGGGAATGTGTTGGTAGTGGTAGAGGGAGAGAGGGGGAATGTGTTGGTAGTGGTAGAGGGAGAGGGGGAATGTGTTGGTAGTGGTAGAGGGAGAGAGGGGGAATGTGTTGTTAGTGGTAGAGGGAGAGAGGGGGAATGTGTTGGTAGTGGTAGAGGGAGAGAGGGGGAATGTGTTGGTAGTGGTAGAGGGAGAGAGGGGAATGTGTTGGTAGTGGTAGAGGGAGAGAGGGGAATGTGTTGGTAGTGGTAGAGGAGGGAGAGGGGAATGTGTTGGTAGTGGTAGAGGGAGATAGGGGGAATGTGTTGGTAGTGGTAGAGGGAGAGGGAGGGGGAATGTGTTGGTAGTGGTAGAGGGGAGGGAGAGAGGGGAATGTGTTGGTAGTGGTAGAGGGAGAGAGGGGAATGTGTTGGTAGTGGTAGAGGGAGGGAGGGGGAATGTGTTGGTAGTGGTAGAGGGAGACAGGGGAATGTGTTGGTAGTGGTAGTGGAGAGGGAGAGAGGGGGAATGTGTTGGTAGTGGTAGAGGGAGACAGGGGGAATGTGTTGGTAGTGGTAGAGGGAGATAGGGGAATGTGTTGTAGTGGTAGTGGTAGAGGGAGAGAGGGGGAATGTGTTGGTAGTGGTAGAGGGAGACAGGGGAATGTGTTGGTAGTGGTAGTGGTAGAGGGAGACAGGGGGAATGTGTTGGTAGTGGTAGAGGGAGACAGGGGAATGTGTTGGTAGTGGTAGAGGGAGATAGGGGGAATGTGTTGTTAGTGGTAGAGGGAGAGAGGGGGAATGTGTTGGTAGTGGTAGAGGGAGAGAGGGGGAATGTGTTGGTAGTGGTAGAGGGAGAGAGGGGAATGTGTTGGTAGTGGTAGAGGGAGACAGGGGAATGTGTTGGTAGTGGTAGTGGTAGGGAGAGGGGGAATGTGTTGGTAGTGGTAGAGGGAGACAGGGGGAATGTGTTGGTAGTGGTAGAGAGGGAGACAGGGGAATGTGTTGGTAGTGGTAGTAGTAGAGGGAGATAGGGGAATGTGTTGGTAGTGGTAGAGGGAGATAGGGGGAATGTGTTGGTAGTGGTAGAGGGAGACAGGGGAATGTGTTGTTGGTAGTGGTAGATGGAGACAGGGGGAATGTGTTGGTAGTGGTAGTGGTAGAGGGAGAGAGGGGAATGTGTTGGTAGTGGTAGAGGGAGAGGGGGAATGTGTTGGTAGTGGTAGTGGTAGGTGGTAGAGGGAGGGGAATGTGTTGGTAGTGGTAGAGGGAGACAGGGGAATGTGTTGGTAGTGGTAGTGGTAGAGGGAGAGGGGGAATGTGTTGGTAGTGGTAGATGGGAATGTTGGGTGGTAGAGGGAGATAGGGGAATGTGTAGTGGTAGTGGTAGAGGGAGATAGGGGAATGTGTTGGTAGTGGTAGAGGAGAGAGGGGGAATGTGTTGTTAGTGGTAGAGGGAGAGAGGGGGAATGTGTTGTTAGTGGTAGAGGGAGACAGGGGGAATGTGTTGGTAGTGGTAGTGGGAGATAGGGGGAATGTGTTGGTAGTGGTAGAGGGAGACAGGGGGAATGTGTTGGTAGTGGTAGAGGGAGAGAGGGGGAATGTGTTGGTAGTGGTAGTGGTAGAGGGAGATAGGGGGAATGTGTTGGTAGTGGTAGTGGGAGAGGGAGATAGGGGAATGTGTTGGTAGTGGTAGAGGGAGATAGGGGGAATGTGTTGTAGTGGTAGTGGTAGAGGGAGAGAGGGGGAATGTGTTGGTAGTGGTAGAGGGAGACAGGGGGAATGTGTTGGTAGTGGTAGAGGGAGACAGGGGGAATGTGTTGGTAGTGGTAGTGGAGAGGGAGATAGGGGAATGTGTTAGTAGTGGTAGTGGTAGAGGGAGATAGGGGGAATGTGTTGGTAGTGGTAGAGGGAGAGAGGGGGAATGTTTTAGAGTGGAGATAGAGAGGGGAATGTGTTGGTAGTGGTAGAGGGAGATAGGGGGAATGTGTTGGTAGTGGTAGAGGGAGATAGGGGAATGTGTTGGTAGTGGTAGAGGGAGACAGGGGGAATGTGTTGGTAGTGGTAGAGGGGAGACAGGGGGAATGTGTTGGTAGTGTAGTAGAATATGGTGGTAGAGAGAGAGGGGGAATGTGTTGGTAGTGGTAGTGGTAGGGAGACAGGGGAATGTGTTGTTGGTAGTGGTAGAGGGAGAGGGGGAATGTGTTGGTAGTGGTAGAGGGAGACAGGGGGAATGTGTTGTTAGTGGTAGAGGGAGAGAGGGGGAATGTGTTGGTAGTGGTAGAGGGAGAGAGGGGAATGTGTTGGTAGTGGTAGAGGGAGACAGGGGGAATGTGTTGGTAGTGGTAGTGGTAGAGGGAGACAGGGGGAATGTGTTGGTAGTGGTAGTGGGAGAGGGAGAGAGGGGAATGTGTTGGTAGTGGTAGAGGGAGTGGGAGGGGGAATGTGTTGGTAGTGGTAGAGGAGAGGGGAGAGGGGGAATGTTTTGGTAGTGGTAGAGGGAGAGGAGAGGGAGATAGGGGGAATGTGTTGGTAGTGGTAGTGGGAGAGGGAGAGAGGGGGAATGTGTTGGTAGTGGTAGTGGTAGAGGGAGAGAGGGGGAATGTTTTGGTAGTGGTAGAGGGAGAGAGGGGGAATGTGTTGGTAGTGGTAGAGGGAGAGAGGGGGAATGTGTTGGTAGTGGTAGAGGGAGAGAGGGGGAATGTGTTGGTAGTGGTAGTGGGAGTTGGGGGAATGTGTTGGTAGTGGTAGAGTATGATACACAAACGCCCATGTTCTGTCTTCTAGCACCTTAATATCTAGGTTTCGTATGCTGATC
>NC_088405.1:10761786-10784286 GCF_034236695.1 Oncorhynchus nerka
AACATCCTCCTTCCGTCTCACCCTTCTCCTTCTGTACCCCTCTCTTGTGTTTCTCTCCCCTATCCCAACCCAACTAAACCAAACAGCCAACATCCTCCTTCCGTCTCACCCTTCTCCTTCTGTACCCCTCTCTTGTGTTTCTCTCCCTATCCCAACCCAACTAAACCAAACAGCCAACATCCTCCTTCCGTCTCACCCTTCTCCTTCTGTACCCCTCTCTTGTGTTTCTCTCCCCTATCCCAACCCAACTAAACCAAACAGCCAACATCCTCCTTCCGTCTCACCCTTCTCCTTCTGTACCCCTCTCTTGTGTTTCTCTCCCCCTATCCCAACCCAACTAAACCAAACAGCCAACATCCTCCTTCCGTCTCACCTTTCTCCTTCTGTACCCCTCTCTTGTGTTTCTCTCCCCTTATCCCAACCCAACTAAACCAAACAGCCAACATCCTCCTTCCGTCTCACCTTTCTCCTTCTGTACCCCTCTCTTGTGTTTCTCTCCCCCTATCCCAACCCAACTAAACCAAACAGCCAACATCCTCCTTCCGTCTCACCTTTCTCCTTCTGTACCCCTCTCTTGTGTTTCTCTCCCCTATCCCAACCCAACTAAACCAAACAGCCAACATCCTCCTTCCGTCTCACCTTTCTCCTTCTGTACCCCTCTCTTGTGTTTCTCTCCCCCTATCCCAACCCAACTAAACCAAACAGCCAACATCCTCCTTCCGTCTCACCCTTCTCCTTCTGTACCCCTCTCTTGTGTTTCTCTCCCCCTATCCCAACCCAACTAAACCAAACAGCCAACATCCTCCTTCCGTCTCACCCTTCTCCTTCTGTACCCCTCTCTTGTGTTTCTCTCCCCCTATCCCAAACCAACTAAACCAAACAGCCAACATCCTCCTTCCGTCTCACCTTTCTCCTTCTGTACCCCTCTCTTGTGTTTCTCTCCCCTATCCCAACCCAACTAAACCAAACAGCCAACATCCTCCTTCCGTCTCACCTTTCTCCTTCTGTACCCCTCTCTTGTGTTTCTCTCCCCCTATCCCAACCCAACTAAACCAAACAGCCAACATCCTCCTTCCGTCTCACCTTTCTCCTTCTGTACCCCTCTCTTGTGTTTCTCTCCCCCTATCCCAACCCAACTAAACCAAACAGCCAACATCCTCCTTCCGTCTCACCTTTCTCCTTCTGTACCCCTCTCTTGTGTTTCTCTCCCCTATCCCAACCCAACTAAACCAAACAGCCAACATCCTCCTTCCGTCTCACCCTTCTCCTTCTGTACCCCTCTCTTGTGTTTCTCTCCCCCTATCCCAACCCAACTAAACCAAACAGCCAACATCCTCCTTCCGTCTCACCCTTCTCCTTCTGTACCCCTCTCTTGTGTTTCTCTCCCCCTATCCCAACCCAACTAAACCAAACAGCCAACATCCTCCTTCCGTCTCACCCTTCTCCTTCTGTACCCCTCTCTTGTGTTTCTCTCCCTATCCCAACCCAACTAAACCAAACAGCCAACATCCTCCTTCCGTCTCACCCTTCTCCTTCTGTACCCCTCTCTTGTGTTTCTCTCCCCTATCCCAACCCAACTAAACCAAACAGCCAACATCCTCCTTCCGTCTCACCCTTCTCCTTCTGTACCCCTCTCTTGTGTTTCTCTCCCCTATCCCAACCCAACTAAACCAAACAGCCAACATCCTCCTTCCGTCTCACCCTTCTCCTTCTGTACCCCTCTCTTGTGTTTCTCTCCCCTATCCCAACCCAACTAAACCAAACAGCCAACATCCTCCTTCCGTCTCACCCTTCTCCTTCTGTACCCCTCTCTTGTGTTTCTCCCCCTATCCCAACCCAACTAAACCAAACAGCCAACATCCTCCTTCCGTCTCACCTTTCTCCTTCTGTACCCCTCTCTTGTGTTTCTCTCCCCTATCCCAACCCAACTAAACCAAACAGCCAACATCCTCCTTCCGTCTCACCTTTCTCCTTCTGTACCCCTCTCTTGTGTTTCTCTCCCCTATCCCAACCCAACTAAACCAAACAGCCAACATCCTCCTTCCGTCTCACCCTTCTCCTTCTGTACCCCTCTCTTGTGTTTCTCTCCCCTATCCCAACCCAACTAAACCAAACAGCCAACATCCTCCTTCCGTCTCACCCTTCTCCTTCTGTACCCCTCTCTTGTGTTTCTCTCCCCCTATCCCAACCCAACTAAACCAAACAGCCAACATCCTCCTTCCGTCTCACCCTTCTCCTTCTGTACCCCTCTCTTGTGTTTCTCTCCCCTATCCCAACCCAACTAAACCAAACAGCCAACATCCTCCTTCCGTCTCACCCTTCTCCTTCTGTACCCCTCTCTTGTGTTTCTCTCCCCTATCCCAACCCAACTAAACCAAACAGCCAACATCCTCCTTCCGTCTCACCCTTCTCCTTCTGTACCCCTCTCTTGTGTTTCTCTCCCCTATCCCAACCCAACTAAACCAAACAGCCAACATCCTCCTTCCGTCTCACCCTTCTCCTTCTGTACCCCTCTCTTGTGTTTCTCTCCCCTATCCCAACCCAACTAAACCAAACAGCCAACATCCTCCTTCCGTCTCACCCTTCTCCTTCTGTACCCCTCTCTCTTGTGTTTCTCTCCCCTATCCCAACCCAACTAAACCAAACAGCCAACATCCTCCTTCCGTCTCACCCTTCTCCTTCTGTACCCCTCTCTTGTGTTTCTCTCCCCTATCCCAACCCAACTAAACCAAACAGCCAACATCCTCCTTCCGTCTCACCTTCTCCTTCTGTACCCCTCTCTTGTGTTTCTCTCCCCTATCCCAACCCAACTAAACCAAACAGCCAACATCCTCCTTCCGTCTCACCCTTCTCCTTCTGTACCCCTCTCTTGTGTTTCTCTCCCCTATCCCAACCCAACTAAACCAAACAGCCAACATCCTCCTTCCGTCTCACCCTTCTCCTTCTGTACCCCTCTCTTGTGTTTCTCTCCCCTATCCCAACCCAACTAAACCAAACAGCCAACATCCTCCTTCCGTCTCACCCTTCTCCTTCTGTACCCCTCTCTTGTGTTTCTCTCCCCTATCCCAACCCAACTAAACCAAACAGCCAACATCCTCCTTCCGTCTCACCCTTCTCCTTCTGTACCCCTCTCTTGTGTTTCTCTCCCCTATCCCAACCCAACTAAACCAAACAGCCAACATCCTCCTTCCGTCTCACCCTTCTCCTTCTGTACCCCTCTCTTGTGTTTCTCTCCCCTATCCCAACCCAACTAAACCAAACAGCCAACATCCTCCTTCCGTCTCACCCTTCTCCTTCTGTACCCCTCTCTTGTGTTTCTCTCCCCCTATCCCAACCCAACTAAACCAAACAGCCAACATCCTCCTTCCGTCTCACCCTTCTCCTTCTGTACCCCTCTCTTGTGTTTCTCTCCCCTATCCCAACCCAACTAAACCAAACAGCCAACATCCTCCTTCCGTCTCACCCTTCTCCTTCTGTACCCCTCTCTTGTGTTTCTCTCCCCCTATCCCAACCCAACTAAACCAAACAGCCAACATCCTCCTTCCGTCTCACCCTTCTCCTTCTGTACCCCTCTCTTGTGTTTCTCTCCCCTATCCCAACCCAACTAAACCAAACAGCCAACATCCTCCTTCCGTCTCACCCTTCTCCTTCTGTACCCCTCTCTTGTGTTTCTCTCCCCTATCCCAACCCAACTAAACCAAACAGCCAACATCCTCCTTCCGTCTCACCCTTCTCCTTCTGTACCCCTCTCTTGTGTTTCTCTCCCCTATCCCAACCCAACTAAACCAAACAGCCAACATCCTCCTTCCGTCTCACCCTTCTCCTTCTGTACCCCTCTCTTGTGTTTCTCTCCCCTATCCCAACCCAACTAAACCAAACAGCCAACATCCTCCTTCCGTCTCACCCTTCTCCTTCTGTACCCCTCTCTTGTGTTTCTCTCCCCTATCCCAACCCAACTAAACCAAACAGCCAACATCCTCCTTCCGTCTCACCCTTCTCCTTCTGTACCCCTCTCTTGTGTTTCTCTCCCCTATCCCAACCCAACTAAACCAAACAGCCAACATCCTCCTTCCGTCTCACCCTTCTCCTTCTGTACCCCTCTCTTGTGTTTCTCTCCCCCTATCCCAACCCAACTAAACCAAACAGCCAACATCCTCCTTCCGTCTCACCCTTCTCCTTCTGTACCCCTCTCTTGTGTTTCTCTCCCCTATCCCAACCCAACTAAACCAAACAGCCAACATCCTCCTTCCGTCTCACCCTTCTCCTTCTGTACCCCTCTCTTGTGTTTCTCTCCCCTATCCCAACCCAACTAAACCAAACAGCCAACATCCTCCTTCCGTCTCACCTTCTCCTTCTGTACCCCTCTCTTGTGTTTCTCTCCCCTATCCCAACCCAACTAAACCAAACAGCCAACATCCTCCTTCCGTCTCACCCTTCTCCTTCTGTACCCCTCTCTTGTGTTTCTCTCCCCCTATCCCAACCCAACTAAACCAAACAGCCAACATCCTCCTTCCGTCTCACCCTTCTCCTTCTGTACCCCTCTCTTGTGTTTCTCTCCCCCTATCCCAACCCAACTAAACCAAACAGCCAACATCCTCCTTCCGTCTCACCCTTCTCCTTCTGTACCCCTCTCTTGTGTTTCTCTCCCCTATCCCAACCCAACTAAACCAAACAGCCAACATCCTCCTTCCGTCTCACCCTTCTCCTTCTGTACCCCTCTCTTGTGTTTTCTCTCCCCTATCCCAACCCAACTAAACCAAACAGCCAACATCCTCCTTCCGTCTCACCCTTCTCCTTCTGTACCCCTCTCTTGTGTTTCTCTCCCCTATCCCAACCCAACTAAACCAAACAGCCAACATCCTCCTTCCGTCTCACCCTTCTCCTTCTGTACCCCTCTCTTGTGTTTCTCTCCCCCTATCCCAACCCAACTAAACCAAACAGCCAACATCCTCCTTCCGTCTCACCCTTCTCCTTCTGTACCCCTCTCTTGTGTTTCTCTCCCCTATCCCAACCCAACTAAACCAAACAGCCAACATCCTCCTTCCGTCTCACCCTTCTCCTTCTGTACCCCTCTCTTGTGTTTCTCTCCCCTATCCCAACCCAACTAAACCAAACAGCCAACATCCTCCTTCCGTCTCACCCTTCTCCTTCTGTACCCCTCTCTTGTGTTTCTCTCCCCTATCCCAACCCAACTAAACCAAACAGCCAACATCCTCCTTCCGTCTCACCCTTCTCCTTCTGTACCCCTCTCTTGTGTTTCTCTCCCCTATCCCAACCCAACTAAACCAAACAGCCAACATCCTCCTTCCGTCTCACCCTTCTCCTTCTGTACCCCTCTCTTGTGTTTCTCTCCCCTATCCCAACCCAACTAAACCAAACAGCCAACATCCTCCTTCCGTCTCACCTTTCTCCTTCTGTACCCCTCTCTTGTGTTTCTCTCCCCCTATCCCAACCCAACTAAACCAAACAGCCAACATCCTCCTTCCGTCTCACCTTTCTCCTTCTGTACCCCTCTCTTGTGTTTCTCTCCCCTATCCCAACCCAACTAAACCAAACAGCCAACATCCTCCTTCCGTCTCACCTTCTCCTTCTGTACCCCTCTCTTGTGTTTCTCTCCCCTATCCCAACCCAACTAAACCAAACAGCCAACATCCTCCTTCCGTCTCACCCTTCTCCTTCTGTACCCCTCTCTTGTGTTTCTCTCCCCCTATCCCAACCCAACTAAACCAAACAGCCAACATCCTCCTTCCGTCTCACCCTTCTCCTTCTGTACCCCTCTCTTGTGTTTCTCTCCCCTATCCCAACCCAACTAAACCAAACAGCCAACATCCTCCTTCCGTCTCACCCTTCTCCTTCTGTACCCCTCTCTTGTGTTTCTCTCCCCCTATCCCAACCCAACTAAACCAAACAGCCAACATCCTCCTTCCGTCTCACCCTTCTCCTTCTGTACCCCTCTCTTGTGTTTCTCTCCCCTATCCCAACCCAACTAAACCAAACAGCCAACATCCTCCTTCCGTCTCACCCTTCTCCTTCTGTACCCCTCTCTTGTGTTTCTCTCCCCTATCCCAACCCAACTAAACCAAACAGCCAACATCCTCCTTCCGTCTCACCCTTCTCCTTCTGTACCCCTCTCTTGTGTTTCTCTCCCCCTATCCCAACCCAACTAAACCAAACAGCCAACATCCTCCTTCCGTCTCACCTCCCCTCGTTCTTTTCTCTTCCTCTACCTGCCCTCCTCCGTTGTTCTCCATCAACCAGGTGAAGGTTTAGTGATGCACATGGACCCCCAGAGTTAAAACTCACTCTTTTGGAGCGAGGGACTGATGAATTGAACATTCAGAAAATCAGATCAGGTTGTCACGTCCTGACCTTAGAGAGCCTTTATTTTCTATGGCGGAGTAGGTCAGGCCGTGACTGGGGGGGTTAGACTAGTTTATATTTTCTATGTGGGGTTGGTGTCACGCGTTGGTCTTAGTATTTTGTGTTTTCTTTCTTTATTTGGTCAGGCCAGGGTGTGACATGGGTTTATTTTGTGTTGTGTTTTTGTATTGGGGTTTTAGTAGGTATTGGGATTGTGGCTGAGTAGGGTTGTCTAGGAAAGTCTATGGTTGCCTTGAGGCGGTTCTTAATCAGAGGCAGGTGTTTATCGTTGTCTCTGATTGGGAACCATATTTAGGCAGCCATATTCGTTGAGTATTTCGTGGGTGATTGTTCCTGTCTTTGTGTTTGCACCAGATAGGGCTGTTTCGGTTTTCACAGTTCATTATTTTGTAGTTTCTTCATGTATAGTTTTTTCCTTCATTAAAATATCATGAATCATCATCACGCTGCATTTTGGTCCGACTCTCCTTCTACAGACGAACACCGTTACAGTTGGGGTTTTGGTATGATCCCCAATTAGAGGCAGCTGGCTATCGTTGTCTCTAATTGGGGTTCATACTTACGTAGCATGTTTTCCACCGGTGGGTTTTGAGATATTGTTTATGTTGGGAGTTAGTGCACATAGTGCACCTCAGTAGTCACGGATTGTTCCTTTATTGTTTGGTTAAGCTTCACTAACATTAAAGTATGTTGGACTCATATCGCGCTGCGTCTTGGTCCGACCATTATTACAAACAACGTGACACAGGGAGACCCTGACAGTTACTTAACGATGACTACTGGGGACCCTGACAGTTACTTAACGATGACTACTGGAGACCCTGACAGTTACTTAACGATGACTACTGGAGACCCTGACAGTTACTTAACGATGACTACTGGGGACCCTGACAGTTACTTAACGATGACTACTGGGGACCCTGACAGTTACTTAACGATGACTACTGGAGACCCTGACAGTTACTTAACGATGACTACTGGAGACCCTGACAGTTACTTAACGATGACTACTGGAGACCCTGACAGTTACTTAACGATGACTACTGGAGACCCTGACAGTTACTTAACGATGACTACTGGAGACCCTGACAGTTACTTAACGATGACTACTGGAGACCCTGACAGTTACTTAACGATGACTACTGGAGACCCTGACAGTTACTTAACGATGACTACTGGAGACCCTGACAGTTACTTAACGATGACTACTGGGGACCCTGACAGTTACTTAACGATGACTACTGGAGACCCTGACAGTTACTTAACGATGACTACTGGGGACCCTGACAGTTACTTAACGATGACTACTGGAGACCCTGACAGTTACTTAACGATGACTACTGGAGACCCTGACAGTTACTTAACGATGACTACTGGAGACCCTGACAGTTACTTAACGATGACTACTGGAGACCCTGACAGTTACTTAACGATGACTACTGGAGACCCTGACAGTTACTTAACGATGACTACTGGAGACCCTGTTACTACGATGGAGACCCTGACAGTTACTTAACGATGACTACTGGAGACCCTGACAGTTACTTAACGATGACTACTGGAGACCCTGACAGTTACTTAACGATGACTACTGGAGACCCTGACAGTTACTTAACGATGACTACTGGGGACCCTGACAGTTACTTAACGATGACTACTGGGGACCCTGACAGTTACTTAACGATGACTACTGGAGACCCTGACAGTTACTTAACGATGACTACTGGAGACCCTGACAGTTACTTAACGATGACTACTGGAGACCCTGACAGTTACTTAACGATGACTACTGGAGACCCTGACAGTTACTTAACGATGACTACTGGAGACCCTGACAGTTACTTAACGATGACTACTGGAGACCCTGACAGTTACTAACGATGACTACTGGAGATGACGATACTGGAGACCCTGACAGTTACTTAACGATGACTACTGGGGACCCTGACAGTTACTTAACGATGACTACTGGAGACCCTGACAGTTACTTAACGATGACTACTGGGGACCCTGACAGTTACTTAACAATGACTACTGGAGACCCTGACAGTTACTTAACGATGACTACTGGAGACCCTGACAGTTACTTAACGATGACTACTGGAGACCCTGACAGTTACTTAACGATGACTACTGGAGACCCTGACAGTTACTTAATGATGACTACTGGAGACCCTGACAGTTACTTATTAACGATGACTAGTGGGAGCCTTCTGCCTTTCTCCCTGGGCCTTGACATCTGAAGGAGCAGATCTGGGCCTTGAAATCTGAAGGAGCAGATCTGGGCCTTGAAATCTGAAGGAGCAGACCTGGGTTCAAAGTAATAACAAATACTTAACCTGGGCTTCATTGAGTGTATCTGACACAATAAAACCAATTGCTTGCCATCTTGGCTAAAACGAACGCTAAAATGTTTCATATAGTGTTTGAAATATGTTGCTGCAGTGGACAGCAGCTGTCTTGAATGCTCCTGACCAATTCTGATATGCATTGTTGGAAACGGACCCGTAAAGTAAACAATTTCACCGTTAGTCTACATCTGTTGTTTACGAAGTATGTGACTAAATTCCCTTTGATTTGATTTGAACCCAGGTCTATGGAGGACCTAAGCGAACTGTATTTGGCTTTTGAGAGGAATCGTCCATTATAATCTACCAATAACACTAGGTACCAAGATTATTACTGCCCAAGCATTAATGATTCATTCTTTAATACTGGCTGTACATGTCTTTCTGGGATCTGGTAGTAGGACGTTGGGAATGTGTTTGAGCAATGGGTTTTGTCTGGTAGACTACTGCCTGTGTTTAAACCATCTCACTAAATGAAGAAGATGTTTGAGATGAGATGGGAGGGAAACAACCAAGAGATTCCTATCACTGTTCTGTCAAAGCGTTTGGTTTGAGATGAGATGGGGGGGAAACAACCAAGAGATTCCTATCACTGTTCTGTCAAAGTGTGGTTTGAGATGAGATGGGGGGAAACAACCAAGAGATTCCTAACTGTTCTGTCAAAGTGTTTGGTTTGAGATGAGATGGGGGGAAACAACCAAGAGATTCCTATCACTGTTCTGTCAAAGCGTTTGGTTTGAGATGAGATGGGGGGGAACAACATTACATTTACATTTAAGTCATTTGACGCTCTTATCCAGAGCGACTTACAAATTGGTGCTTTCACCTTATGAGTGCCACTTTACAATAGCATCTAGGTCTTTTAAGGGGGGGGTGAGAAGGATTACTTTATCCTATCCTAGGTATTCCTTAAAAGGTGGGGTTTCAAGCGTTTGGTTTGAGATGAGATCAAGGGATTCCTATCACTGTTCTGTCAAAGCATTTGGTTTGAGATGAGATGGGGGGAAACAACCAAGAGATTCCTATCACTGTTCTGTCAAAGCATTTGGTTTGAGATGAGATGGGGGGAACAACCAAGAGATTCCTATCACTGTTCTGTCAAAGCGTTTGGTGTGAGATGAGATGGGGGAACAACCAAGAGATTCCTATCACTGTTCTGTGGTGTGAGATGAGATGGGGGGGAACAGATAGTACCAAGAGATGTTCTGTCAAAGCGTTTGGTTTGAGATGAGACGGGGGGACAACCAAGAGATTCCTATCACTGTTCTGTCAAAGCGTTTGGTTTGAGATGAGATGGGGGGAACAACCAAGAGATTCCTATCACTGTTCTGTCAAAGCGTTTGGTTTGAGATGAGATGGGGGGGGGTGGAACAACCAAGAGATTCCTATCACTGTTCTGTCAAAGCGTTTGGTTAAAAGACCATCTATTTGCTGTTCATTGAATTTCTCTCAATTAATAATATATGAATGTCAAGAAATATATCACTTAGATATAGACTACATGTTTGGTTTGTATTTGTGTGTGTGTGTGTTCGTGTGCAGATGCTTGCTTCAATAGCGATAGCCCAGTACGTTTCAGAAATGTGAAATATCCAGAGCATTATTTAAATGAGACCTCACCTCACACAATACATTTTTTTTCAACTTAAAAGCCTGATTGCATGAAAGGGCAATGTTGTTTTACACTGAGGGTGAGCATCTCGTCATTGACCCCTTTATAGCAAGAGACAGTGATCTGAGCAAGGATCTTAACTGGAGCCCATTCTGTTAAACTGAGTTATAGAGAGCATGATGCAGACGACCCTCAGGGAGACAGAGAGTACTGAAGGTTTAAAGTCTATATGACGATGTATAGTAATCAGATAGTACTGAAGGTTTAAAGTCTATATGATGATGTATACTGTAGTAATCAGATAGTACTGAAGGTTTAAAGTCTATATGATGATGTGTACTGTAGTAATCAGATAGTAACTACTAAAGACACATACACATGTCACTAAAGCAGCATGCACAAGGTTTAAAGTCTATATGATGATGTATAGTAATCAGATAGTACTGAAGGTTTTAAAGTCTATATGATGTATAGTAATGTACTGAAGGTTTTAAAGTAATCAAAGTCTAGGTTTATGATGTATGTATGACGGTGTATAGTAATCAGATAGTACTGAAGGTTTTAAAGTCTATATGACGATGTGTAGTAATCAGATAGTACTGAAGGTTTAAAGTCTATATGATGTTGTGTATAGTAATCAGATAGTACTGAAGGTTTTAAAGTCTATATGACGGTGTATAGTAATCAGATAGTACTGAAGGTTTTAAAGTCTATATGATGTTGTGTATAGTAATCAGATAGTAAAAGTCTGTATGATGATGTGTAGTACATTTAGACCAATGACAAGGACAGGGGGAGATAAAAGTAGAAGATTTAGACCCTTGTCAGGAGAGGATCCTACAATTAACCACACTGACATACACTCTCACTAAAGCAGCATGCACACCTGTCAACACACTTACATACACTCTCACTAAAGGATCCTACACCTGTACACAGATCTTAAAGCAGCAACCACACTGACATACACTCTCACTAAAGCAGCATGCACACCTGTCAACACACTGACATACACTCTCACTAAAGCAGCATGCACACCTGTCAACACACTGACATACACTCTCACTAAAGCAGCATGCACACCTGTACACACTCACTAAACACATGCACATCAACACACACATCTCACTAAAGCAGCATGCACACCTGTCAACACACACATACACTCTCACTAAAGCAGCATGCACACCTGTCAACACACTGACATACACTCTCACTAAAGCAGCATGCACACCTGTCAACACACACATACACTCTCACTAAAGCAGCATGCACACCTGTCAACACACTGACATACACTCTCACTAAAGCAGCATGCACACCTGTCACTCTCACTAAACACACACATCAACACACACACGTACTCACTAAAGCAGCATGCACACCTGTCAACACACACATACACTCTCACTAAAGCAGCATGCACACCTGTCAACACACTGACATACACTCTCACTAAAGCAGCATGCACACCTGTCAACACACACACGTACAAACACACATACACTCTCACTAAAGCAGCATGCACACCTGTCAACACACTGACATACACTCTCACTAAAGCAGCATGCACACCTGTCAACACACACATACACTCTCACTAAAGCAGCATGCACACCTGTCAACACACTGACACACACTCTCACTAAAGCAGCATGCACACCTGTCAACACACACACGCACAAACACACATACACTCTCACTAAAGCAGCATGCACACCTGTCAACACACACATACACTCTCACTAAAGCAGCATGCACACCTGTCAACACACACATACACTCTCACTAAAGCAGCATGCACACCTGTCAACACACACATACACTCTCACTAAAGCAGCATGCACACCTGTCAACCTGCTCACACTCTCACTAAAGCAGCATGCACACCTGTCAACACACACATACCTCTCACTAAAGCAGCATGCACCATCAACATCACCCACTCTCACCGTTGGCTATAGAGACAGGTTCCCACCCTGCTCCTGTGCACCATCTCCCATCCCCACCACCGTTGGCTATAGAGACAGGTTCCCACCCTGCTCCTGTGCACCATCTCCCATCCCCACCACCGGTGGCTATAGAGACAGGTTCCCACCCTGCTCCTGTGCACCATCTCCCATCCCCACCACCGGTGGCTATAGAGACAGGTTCCCACCCTGCTCCTGTGCACCATCTCCCATCCCCACCACCGGTGGCTATAGAGACAGGTTCCCATCCTGCTCCTGTGCACCATCTCCCATCCCCACCACCGGTGGCTATAGAGACAGGTTCCCACCCTGCTCCTGTGCACCATCTCCCATCCCCACCACCGGTGGCTATAGAGACAGGTTCCCACCCTGCTCCTGAGGACTCAGATCCAGCGGATACACCGTTTTAACTGCAGGATTAATGGGGTGGCAAGAGGGGCTATAAATGGATGATATAACTACTGAACATACGCCACCAGTCAACACACACACCACCTTCACTAAAGCAGCATGCACACCTGTCAACACACTGACACACACTCTCACTAAAGCAGCATGGAATTAAGATAATACATCTGGACTCAAAAGAGACTCCATGAATAAAGCAGCATGCCCCGGGTACAGTCAACATACACACGCACAAACACACATACACTCTCACTAAAGCAGCATGCACACCTGTCAACACACACATACACTCTCACTAAAGCAGCATGCACACCTGTCAACACACACATACACTCTCACTAAAGCAGCATGCACACCTGTCAACACACACATACACTCTCACTAAAGCAGGCGGGCGGACAGCATTGTTATGATGACATGCGCCCTTGAGGCTTCGAGACAGGAAATTGTCTGTCTGTCTGTGTTCCCTGGGTGGGATAGGAGATAGAGAAGATAGAGGTGACGTAGGAGATAGAGGTGACATAGGAGATATAGGTGAGATATAGGTTGTTCCCTGGGTGGGATAGGAGATAGAGAAGATAGAGGTGACGTAGGAGATAGAGGTGACATAGGAGATATAGGTGAGATATAGGTGAGATAGAGGTGAGAGAGGAGAGATAGGTGAGAGATAGAGGAGCTATAGGTGAGAGAGGTGAGAGAGGTGAGAGAGGAGAGATAGGTGAGAGATAGAGGAGCTATAGGTGAGAGAATTGAGAGAGGAGAGAGAGGAGAGATAGGTGAGATAGAGGAGAGATAGGTGAGATAGAGGTGGTACAATCACACATCATCGTTTAACAGTAAAGAGACTGGAAATGTATTAGGACATCTATCGTAGCACTATCTTCATGGTCTCCAATAACAACTTCAGATAGTGTTGTTATAGTGATTATTCCAAACAGCCCTGGTCAACAGTAGACCACTATATAGGACCAGGGTGACATTAACGACTCAGTCAATGATGCAGTGGCCCACAACCAATCTCTCCTCACACGGCTGTTAAAGTAATGGAAGGGATTTGAACTACCTTCGTGGTACCATTTATTTACATGTAACTTGAAATCACAACGTCGGGCTCACCTTGTCATAGTAAATGCAGCGAAAAATACAGGGAGGGCCAATCTCACACGTGTTGTCATCCAGTGTTGTCATCCAGTGTTGTCATCCAGAGACATCTTTGAAAGATCTCCAATGTTTGCCTCACTATCTCTACCTCTCTACCTCTATGTATAATAAACATGACTCCACCTCTACCACTGTCATCCATAATAAACATGACTCCATCATCTCTACCACTGTCATCCATAATAAACATGACTCCTTCATCTCTACCACTGTCATCCATAATAAACATGAGTCCTTCATCTCTACCTCTATGTCATCCATAATAAACATGACTCCTTCATCTCCACCACTGTCATCCATAATAAACATGACTCTATCTCTACCACTGTCCTCCATAATAAACATGACTCATTCATCTCTACCACTGTCATCCATAATAAACATGACTCCATCTCTATTGCTATGTCATCCATAATAAACATGAGTCCTTCATCTCTACCACTATGTCATCCATAATAAACATGACTCCTTCATCTCTACCACTGTCATCCATAATAAACATGACTCCTTCATCTCTATGTCATCCATAATAAACATGACTCCTTCATCTCTATGTCATCCATAATAAACATGACTCCTTCATCTCTACCACTGTCATCCATAATAAACATGACTCCATCTCTGCCACTGTCATCCATAATAAACATGACTCCTTCATCTCTACCTCTATGTATCATAAACATGACTCCACCTCTACCACTGTCATCCATAATAAACATGACTCCATCTCTACCACTGTCATCCATAATAAACATGACTCCTTCATCTCTACCACTGTCATCCGTAATAAACATGACTCTATCTCTACCACTGTCATCCATAATAAACATGACTCCTTCATCTCTATGTCATCCATAATAAACATGACTCCTTCATCTCTACCACTGTCATCCATAACAAACATGACTCCTTCATCTCTACCACTGTCATCCATAATAAACATGACTCCTTTATCTCTATGTCATCCATAATAAACATGACTCCTTCATCTCTACCACTGTCATCCATAATAAACATGACTCCTTCATCTCTACCACTGTCATCCATAATAAACATGACTCCATCTCTACCACTGTCATCCATAATAAACATGACTCCTTCATCCCTACCACTGTCATCCGTAATAAACATGACTCTATCTCTACCACTGTCATCCATAATAAACATGACTCCTTCATCTCTATGTCATCCATAATAAACATGACTCCTTCATCTCTACCACTGTCATCCATAACAAACATGACTCCTTCATCTCTACCACTGTCATCCATAATAAACATGACTCCTTCATCTCTACCACTGTCATCCATAATGAACATGACTCCATCTCTACCACTGTCATCCATAATAAACATGACTCCATCTCTATTGCTATGTCATCCATAATAAACATGAGTCCTTAATCTCTACCACTATGTCATCCATAATAAACATGACTTTATTGGAGTGTGTTTAGGGTTTCTGGGATAATGGTGTTGATGTGAGCCATGACCAGCCTTTGAAAGCACTTCATGGATACAGACGTGAGTGCTACGGGTCGGTAGTTATTTAGGCAGGTTACCTTAGTGGGACTATGGTGGTCTGCTTAATTAAACATGTTGGTATTACAGACCCGCTGTGCTTTGTAGTCTGTAATGGTTTGCAAGCCCTGCCACATCTGATGAGCGTCGGAGTCTGTGTAGTACTTTTCGATCTTAGTCCTGTATTGACGCTTTGTCTGTTTGATGGTTCATCGGAGGTCATGGCGGGATTTCTTATAAACATCCAGGTTAGCGTCCCGCTCCTTGAAAGCGACAGCTCTAGGCTTTTGCTCATTGCGGATGTTTCCTGTAATCCATGGCTTCTGGTTGGGGTATGTACGTACGGTCACTGTGGGGACGAAGTCTTCGAATGCACTTATTGATGAAGCCAATGACAGATGTGGTGTACTCCTCAATGTCATTGGAGGAATCCCAGAACATATTCCAGTCTGTGCTGAAAACAGTCCTGTCTGCTTCATCTGACCACTTTCTATTGACCGAGTCACTGGTGCTTCCTGGATGAATTTTTGCTTGTAAACAGGAGTCAGGAGGATAGAATTATGGTCAGATTTGCCAAATGGAGGGCGAGGGAGAGCTTTGTACGCATCTCTGTGTGTAGAGTAAAGGTGGTCTAGAGTTTTTTCCCCGCTGGTTGCAGATTTAACATAAAAATCTGGTAAAACGCAATTAAGTTTCCCTGCATTAAAGTCCCCGGCCACTAGGAGTGCCGCCTCTGGATGAGCGTTTTCCTGTTTGCTTATAGCTGTATACAGCTCATTGAGTGCGGTCTTAGTGCCAGCATCGGTCTGTGGTGGTATATAAACAGCTACCAAAAAAAGACATATGAAAAGTCTCTAGGTAGATAGTGTGGTCTTCAGCTTATCATGAGATACTCTACCTCATGCTAGCAAAACCTCGAGACTTATGTAAAGAGTAAGTTAAAAAATAAGTTACAACGCAAAGAAACAAACAAAAATGAACACAATAGGTTAGGAGCACGTAAAACGTCCTCCATCTTCTCCCGGCGCCATGATAGTATGTCGTCCATAATAAACATGAACATGACTTCATCTCTCTACCTCTCTACCACCATGTCATCCTTCATCTCTCTACCTCTCTACCACCATGTCATCCAACTATCTGGGAAAACGCTGATGCTGACGACGTAGAAACAAACAAAAAAGGCGTAATTAGAAAGTGAAAAATGCCACATCCCAGAGCTCATAATGATGATTAAAGGACTGTCTCTGCAGTGTTTAATAATGACACATGCCCATATATTCTGCAACACAATGCTAATTACACCGCTAACCTTGTTACCATTAATCGCTCATGAAATATTAAGCCCCGTTAGCTAATAAAAGCAAGACGGAAAAATAGCTAATGGATCATGTCCGTGTGTGTGTGTGTGTGTGTGTGTGTGTCTGTCTGTGTGTGTGTGTGTGTGTGTGTGTGTGTGTGTGTGTGTGTGTGTGTGTGTGTGTGTGTGTAAATTCTGGGGCCATTCTAAATCTGAAGAGCAGGTACTGTAGAGGTATATAGTCTGTCTCTGATGGTGAAACATGGCTGGGTTCATTAATAGGACTCTTGACGTAAGGAGACAGAGACAGAGTGAGTATGGGGGTGAGGACCATTGACTACACTCCCTACCAAGGATCCCATGTCATTAAAAACCTCTAAAATATGAGGTGAGGTTAGTGAAATATAGTGGGATCGTCCTGGTAGGTTGTTGCCCGCTACTGTTACCCCTCTCTCCTTTGGTAATGAAAGACAGCATCCCTCTCTCCTTTGGTAATGAAAGGCAGCATCCCCCTCTCCTTTGGTAATGAAAGACAGCATCACTCTCTCCTTTGGTAATGAAAGACAGCATCCCTCTCTCCTTTGGTAATGAAAGACAGCATCCCTCTCTCCTTTGGTAATGAAAGGCAGCATCCCTCTCTCCTTTGGTAATGAAAGACAGCATCCTTCTCTCCTTTGGTAATGAAAGACAGCATCCCTCTCTCCTTTGGTAATGATAGACAGCATCCCTCTCTCCTTTGGTAATGAAAGACAGCATCCCTCTCTCCTTTGGTAATGAAAGACAGCATCCATCTCTCCTTTGGTAATGAAAGGCAGCATCCCCCTCTCCTTTGGTAATGAAAGACAGCATCACTCTCTCCTTTGGTAATGAAAGACAGCATCCCTCTCTCCTTTGGTAATGAAAGACAGCATCCCTCTCTCCTTTGGTAATGAAAGGCAGCATCCCTCTCTCCTTTGGTAATGAAAGACAGCATCCTTCACTCCTTTGGTAATGAAAGGCAGCATTCCTCTCTCCTTTGGTATTGAAAGACAGCATCGCTCTCTCCTTTGGTATTGAAAGACAGCATCGCTCTCTTCTTTGGTAATGAAAGACAGCATCCTTCTCTCCTTTGGTAATGAAAGGCAGCATCCCTCTCTCCTTTGGTAATGAAAGACAGCATCCCTCTCTCCTTTGGTAATGAAAGACAGCATCACTCTCTCCTTTGGTAATGAAAGACAGCATCGCTCTCTCCTTTGGTAATGAAAGACAGCATCGCTCTCTCATTTGGTAATGAAAGACAGCATCGCTCTCTCCTTTGGTAATGAAAGACAGCATCCCTCTCTCCTTTGGTAATGAAAGACAGCATCCCTCTCTCCTTTGGTAATGAAAGACACATCCCGGCTGCTCACTGAAAGATACTGGTTTGAACGATTGAACAGGATTCGCATCAGTACAGTGGGTATACTGTATTCTCTATGTGTCTGTCTGTCTGTCTGTCTGTCTGTCTGTCTTTCTGTCTTTCTGTCTGTCTGTCTGTCTGTCTGTCTGTCTGTCTGTCTGTCTGTCTGTCTGTCTGTCTGTCTGTCTGTCTGTCTGTCTGTCTGTCTGTCTGTCTGTCTGTCTGTCTGTCTGTCTGTCTGTCTGTCTGTCTCCCCCTCCTCTCCTATCTTACTCCTCCCTCTCCCACCTTGCTATCTCCCATCTGAACATCATGCCCTGTGTGTGTGTGTGTGTGTGTGTGTGTGTGTGTGTGTGTGTCTCCTCACTATCTCCCGTCTGAACATCTCACCCTGCAGTAATTGCCTGACCTTACGGGGCGGCGGGATAGTCTCATTAAGCCTGATGGATAATGACGGTGCCTCTCCCTGCTAGGTGGACCTCTGTGATAGTAATGCAACAACAGCAGTAGACCCCGAGCACCACTCCACTCAGGGTCACACAGGGTCAATAGAGAATGGGAGTCTTCTCTGACTGTCCTTCGTTAATGACGCCACCAAGAGACCTACACCCCCCCCCCCCCCCCCCTTCTCGCCACCCGTCTCTCTGATGTCACACAACCTCCCTGACATGATGCTCATGTTGTGTATGGCAGCAACGCCATCTTCTGTGTTCCACCCTATACCTGCCTGTGGTGGGATATTCCCTGTTCTGTTCTGATATTCCTTTATTATGTTCTTGGTCTACAGTGATAGGTTAGTTTAGATGTTCTTGGTCTATAGTGATTGGTTAGTTATATTATGTTCTTGGTCTACAGTGATAGGTTAGTTATTATGTTCTTGGTCTACAGTGATAGGTTAGTTTAGATGTTCTTGGTCTATAGTGATAGGTTAGTTATTATGTTCTTGGTCTACAGTGATAGGTTAGTTTAGATGTTCTTGGTCTACAGTGATTGGTTAGTTTAGATGTTCTTGGTCTACAGTGATAGGTTAGTTATTATGTTCTTGGTCTACAGTGATTGGTTAGTTATTATGTTCTTGGTCTACAGTGATAGGCTAGTTTAGATGTTCTTTGTCACACAAACACACACACAAAACACACACACCACACATACACACACAAAACACACACACACACACACACACACACACACACACACACACACACACACACACACACACACACACACACACACACACACACACACACACACACACACACACACACACACGCTCACACATACCATACACAGACCACATACACACCACACTATCTCAGTTAAATCAGCATCTGCACATAGAGGTGTGGTTGTCCACATGGGGTAAAGCCTGTCTCGTGCTTCCCAGGTGAAACTAGACCACTAGTTTTAATGTAGGTTTTATCCTCTTGAGATATACAATCAGTAATATTGTCGATTTCTTTCTCATTTCTCATGCGAAGGTGTTTTTAAGGGAGAATGCCAGGCATAAACCTTTGCTTCGCCTAGCCGAGTTCTGCTAGGAGCAAATCAAACCTAGCATACATACACCTTAAGAAAGCATAGATATGGAGTCAGGACAGCGATGGAGGCAGAACAGCTTTGGAGGCAGGGCATCTATGGGGGAAGGAAATATATGGAGGCAGAACAGCTTTGGAGGCAGGACATCTATGGGGGAAGGAAATATATGGAGGCAGAACAGCTTTGGAGGCAGGACATCTATGGGGGAAGGAAATATATGGAGGCAGAACAGCTTTGGAGGCAGGACATCTATGGGGGAAGGAAATATATGGAGGCAGGACAGCAATTTAGGCAGGACATCTATGGGGGAAGGAAATATATGGAGGCAGGACAGCAATTTAGGCAGGACAACTAATTAGGCAGGACAACTATGGAGGCCGGACAGCTATGGAGGCAGGACAGCTATGGAGGCAGGACAGGTATGGAGGCAGGACAACTATGGAGGCAGGACAGCTATGGAGGCAGGACAGGTATGGAGGCAGGACAACTATGGAGGCAGGACAGCTATGGAGGCAGGACAGCTATGGAGGCAGGACAGGTATGGAGGCAGGACAACTATGGAGGCCGGACAGCTATGGAGGCAGGACAGCTATGGAGGCAGGACAGCTATGGAGGCAGGACAGCTATGGAGGCAGGACAACTATGGAGGCAGGACAACTAATTAGGCAGGACAACTATGGAGGCAGGACAGCTATGGAGGCAGGACAACTAATTAGGCAGGACAACTAATTAGGCAGGACAACTATGGAGGCAGGACAGCTATGGAGGCAGGACAGCTATGGAGGCAGGACAACTATGGAGGCAGGGCATCTACGCAGGCAGGACAGCTATTTAGACAGGACAGCTATTTAGACAGGACAACTAATTAGGAAGGACAGCTATGGAGGCAGGACAACTATGGAGGCAAGACAGCTACGGAGGCAGGACAGCTATGGAGGCAGGACAGCTATGGAGGCAGGACAACTATGGAGGCAGGACAACTATGGAGGCAGGGCATCTACGCAGGCAGGACAGCTATAGAGGCAGGACAACTATGAAGGCAGGACAACTATGGAGGCAAGACAGCTATGGAGGCAGGATAGCTAAGGAGGCAGGACAACTATGGAGGCAGGACAACTATGGCAACAAGACAGCTATGGAGGCAGGACAACTATGGCAACAAGACAGCTATGGAGGCAATACTAATGAAGGAACATGGGGGGGCTGCAGATGTCTCAGTATAGTATGGAGTATGGAGGCCGGACAGCTATGGAGGCAGGACAGCTATGGAGGCAGGACAGGTATGGAGGCAGGACAACTATGGAGGCAGGACAGCTATGGAGGCAGGACAGGTATGGAGGCAGGACAACTATGGAGGCAGGACAGCTATGGAGGCAGGACAGCTATGGAGGCAGGACAGGTATGGAGGCAGGACAACTATGGAGGCCGGACAGCTATGGAGGCAGGACAGCTATGGAGGCAGGACAGCTATGGAGGCAGGACAGCTATGGAGGCAGGACAACTATGGAGGCAGGACAACTAATTAGGCAGGACAACTATGGAGGCAGGACAGCTATGGAGGCAGGACAACTAATTAGGCAGGACAACTAATTAGGCAGGACAACTATGGAGGCAGGACAGCTATGGAGGCAGGACAGCTATGGAGGCAGGACAACTATGGAGGCAGGGCATCTACGCAGGCAGGACAGCTATTTAGACAGGACAGCTATTTAGACAGGACAACTAATTAGGAAGGACAGCTATGGAGGCAGGACAACTATGGAGGCAAGACAGCTACGGAGGCAGGACAGCTATGGAGGCAGGACAGCTATGGAGGCAGGACAACTATGGAGGCAGGACAACTATGGAGGCAGGGCATCTACGCAGGCAGGACAGCTATAGAGGCAGGACAACTATGAAGGCAGGACAACTATGGAGGCAAGACAGCTATGGAGGCAGGATAGCTAAGGAGGCAGGACAACTATGGAGGCAGGACAACTATGGCAACAAGACAGCTATGGAGGCAGGACAACTATGGCAACAAGACAGCTATGGAGGCAATACTAATGAAGGAACATGGGGGGGCTGCAGATGTCTCAGTATAGTACACACACACACACACACACACACACACACACACACACACACACACACACACACACACACACACACACACACACACACACACACACACACACACACACACACACACACACACACACACACACAAGGCAGAAGAGAGGAAGGGCAGAAGAGAGGACCAGGGTTTGTGTGGGGGGGTGCAGATCTCTCAGAGTGTGTGCCAAAACCAGCAGGGGGTGCTGACACTCTGACAACCATGTGCTGCTGCCCCCCCATCCTACTTCCTTCCCTCCATCCCTCCATCCTCACTCTCTTCCTCTCCCACACAGTTTCACTCCTCTCTTCTCTCTACAGTTCCCTGGTGTCCGTGGCTGCTCGCTGAGAGATATAGGTCCTCTGTAGTTCAGTCAGTAGAACATAGTCCCCTGTAGTTCAGTTAGTAGAACATGGTCCTCTGTAGTTCAGTTAGTAGAACATGGTTCTCTGTAGTTCAGTTAGTAGAGCATGGTCCTCTGTAGTTCAGTTAGTAGAGCATGGTCCTCTGTAGTTCAGTTAGTAGAGCATGGTCCTCTGTAGTTCAGTTAGTAGAACATGGTCCTCTGTAGTTCAGTTAGTAGAGCATGGTCCTCTGTAGTTCAGTTCGTAGAACATGGTCCTCTGTAGTTCAGTTAGTAGAATATGGTCCTCTGTAGTTCAGTTAGTAGAACATGGTCCTCTGTAGTTCAGTTAGTAGAACATGGTCCTCTGTAGTTCAGTTAGTAGAACATGGTCCTCTGTAGTTTAATTATTAGTAGAGCATGGTCCTCTGTAGTTCAGTTAGTAGAG
>NC_088405.1:10789286-10801786 GCF_034236695.1 Oncorhynchus nerka
ACACACACACACACACACACACACACACACACACACACACACACACACACACCCACACACACAGACACACACACACACACACACACACACACACACACACACACACACACACACACACACACACACACACACACACACACACACACACACACACACACACACACACACAGAATAACATGTAAAACATAACAGGACCTGTGTGTTTGTGCAAAGCCTCTCCAGAGGTGGATCACAGCCAGGCTGTGGATGAAACAGGCCTTTCTTAAGCATTTCATATAGACTTCATAATGGCTCTGTTCACACCAGGGTGCTTCACTACAACGTGGGTTACACGGCCAGGGTGGTTTAGGCTTGTCATCGACAGCTAGCAGCAAAACGTCTTGTTTGTCTTGATGTTCTGTAAAGTTCTGTAAAGTTCTGTCATGTTCTGTAATTTTCTGTAAAGTTATGTAATATTCTGTAACGTTATGCAATAGTTATGTAAGGTAATATAATGTTCTGTAAAGTTATGCTAATAGTTCTGTAAACAGTAATCCAGTAAAGTAATATAATGTTCTGTAAAGTTATGTAATATTCTGTAAAGTAATATAATGTTCTGTAAAGTTATGTAATATTCTGTAAGGTAATATAATGTTCTGTAAAGTTATGTAACAGTTATACTGTAAGGTAATATAATGTTCTGTAAAGTTATGTAATATTCTGTAAAGTAATATAATGTTCTGTAAAGTTATGTAATGTATCTGTAAAGGTAATATAATACAACTGTAAAGTTATGTAATATAATGTTTTCTGTAAAGTTATGTAATGTTCTGTAAAGTAATATAATGTTCTGTAAAGTTATGTAATATACTGTAAGGTAATATAATGTTCTGTAAAGTTATCCACTAACAGTTCTTTAAAGTAATGTAATATTCTGTAAAGTTATGTAATATTCTGTAAAGTTATGTAATATTCTGTAAAGTTCCATGTAACAGTTCTGTAAAGTAAAATAATGTTTTCTGTAAAGTTACAGTTCCAATTACTGTAAAGTAATATAATGTTCTGTAAAGTTATGTAATATTCTGTAAAGTAATATAATGTTCTGTAAAGTTATGTAACAGTTATGTAAAGTAAATATAATGTTCTGTAAAGTGATGTAATATCCTGTAAAGTAATATAATGTTCTGTAAAGTTATGTAATAGTTCCTGATTAAGGTAATATAATGTTCTGTAACAGTTCCACAATGTAATATACTGTAGAGAGTAATATAATGTTCTGTAACAGTTATGTAATATACAGATTAGAGGTAAAATAATGTTTTCTGTCTAACAGTTCCACAACAGTTCCAGATTGTAAGAGTAAAAATAATGTTCTGTAAAGTTATGTAATATTCTGATTAAAGTAATATAATGTTTTCTGTAAAGTAATATAACAGTTCTGATTAAAGTTAAACTAATGTTTTCTGTAAAGTTAATATAATGTTCTGTAAAGTTATGTAATATTCCACAAAGTAATATAATGTTCTGTAAAGTTATGTAATATAATGTAAGGTAATATAATGTTCTGTAAAGTTATGGGTAATATACCATTAAGGTAATATAATGTTCTGTTTGTAATATAATGATCATATTCAATAAATGTTCTGTAATATAATGTTCTGTTTTAAAGTTATGTAATATTCTGTAAAGTTATGTAATATACTGTAAAGTAATATAATGTTCTGTAAAGTTATGTAATATTCTGTAAAGTAATATAATGTTCTGTGAAAAAGTTATGTAATATAATGTAAGGTAATATAATGTTCTGTTCAGTTATGTAATATACTGTAAGGTAATATAATGTTCTGTAAAGTTATGTAATATTCTGTAAAGTAATATAATGTTCTGTAAAGTTATGTAATATAATGTAAGGTAATATAATGTTCTGTTGTTATGTCTTGTAATATAATGTTCTGTAAAGTTATGTAATATAGTTCTGTCAGTTCTGTAATTTATAAAGTTATGTAATATTCTGTAAGTTATGTAATATACTGTAAGGTAATATAATGTTCTGTAAAGTTATGTAATATACTGTAAGGTAATATAATGTTCTGTAAAGTTATGTAATATACTGTAAGGTGATATAATGTTCTGTAAAGTTATGTAATATACTGTAAGGTAATATAATGTCCTGTAAAGTTATGTAATATACTGTAAGGTAATATAATGTTCTGTAAAGTTATGTAATATACTGTAAGGTAATATAATGTTCTGTAAAGATATGTAATATACTGTAAGGTAATATAATGTTCTGTAAAGTTATGTAATATTCTGTAAAGTTATGTAATATACTGTAAAGTAATATAATGTTCTGTAAAGTTATGTAATAGTCTGTAAAGTTATGTAATATAATGTAAAGTAATATAATGTTCTGTAAAGTAATATAATGTTCTGTAAAGTAATATAATGTTCTGTAAAGTTATGTAATATTCTGTAAAGTAATATAATGTTCTGTAAAGTTATGTAATATACTGTAAGGTAATATAATGTTCTGTAAAGTTATGTAATATACTGTAAGGTAATGTAATGTTATGTAAAGTTATGTAATATACTGTAAGGTAATATAATGTTCTGTAAAGTTATGTAATATACTGTAAGGTAATATAATGTTCTGTAAAGTTATGTAATATACTGTAAGGTGATATAATGTTCTGTAAAGTTATGTAATATACTGTAAGGTAATATAATGTCCTGTAAAGTTATGTAATATACTGTAAGGTAATATAATGTTCTGTAAAGTTATGTAATATTCTGTAAAGTTATGTAATATACTGTAAAGTAATATAATGTTCTGTAAAGTTATGTAATAGTCTGTAAAGTTATGTAATATAATGTAAAGTAATATAATGTTCTGTAAAGTAATATAATGTTCTGTAAAGTAATATAATGTTCTGTAAAGTTATGTAATATTCTGTAAAGTAATATAATGTTCTGTAAAGTTATGTAATATAATGTAAGGTAATATAATGTTCTGTAAAGTTATGTAATATAATGTAAGGTAATATTTATGTTTATGTGTGTGTGTTTCTATGTGTGTGTGTGTGTTTCCATGTGTGTGTGTTTCTATGTGTGTGTGTTTCTATGTGTGTGTGTGTTTCCATGTGTGTGTGTGTGTTTCTATGTGTGTGTGTGTGTTTCTATGTGTTTGTGTGTGTTTCTATGTGTGTGTGTGTGTTTCTATGTGTGTGTGTGTGTGTTTCCATGTGTGTGTGTTTCTATGTGTGTGTGTGTGTTTCCATGTGTGTGTGTGTGTTTCTATGTGTGTGTGTGTGTTTCTATGTGTGTGTGTGTGTGTTTCCATGTGTGTGTGTTTCTATGTGTGTGTGTGTGTTTCCATGTGTGTGTGTGTGTTTCTATGTGTGTGTGTGTGTTTCTATGTGTGTGTGTGTGTTTCCATGTGTGTGTGTTTCTATGTGTGTGGGTGTGTTTCCATGTGTGTTTGTGTGTTTCCATGTGTGTGTGTGTGTTTCTATGTGTGTGTGTGTGTGTGTGTTTCCATGTGTGTGTGTGTGTGTGTTTCTATGTGTGTGTGTGTGTTTCCATGTGTGTGTGTGTGTTTCTATGTGTGTGTGTGTTTATATGTGTGTGTGTGTGTGTGTTTCTATGTGTGTGTGTGTGTGTTTCTATGTGTGTGTGTGTGTGTTTCTATGCGTGTGTGTGTGTTTCTATGTGTGTGTGTGTTTATATGTGTGTGTGTGTGTTTCTATGTGTGTGTGTGTGTGTTTCTATGTGTGTGTGTGTGTTTCTATGTGTGTGTGTGTGTGTTTCTATGTGTGTGTGTGTGTTTCTATGTGTGTGTGTCTTTCTATGTGTGTGTGTGTGTGTGTGTGTGTATGTGTGTGTTTCTACAGTATGTGTCAGTACACATGTGTGTGTTTCTATGTGTGTGTACACGTGTGTGTGTGAATGTGTGTGTGTGTGTGTGTTCGCGTGTGATAGATATGCATGATATTTCAAAACCAGTGCAAATAGAAAACCCTGCTGTGCTAAGGAAAACAATGTGTTTCTGAGGCACCAAACTACAATCCATCACAGAACAAGACAAAAATACATCCACCTGTTTTTCACATTAGAAGAGAAGTAACGGGGCTGTGTGTCTAGAAAGGCTGTGTGTGTGTGTGTGTGTGTGTGTGTGTGTGTGTGTGTGTGTGTGTGTGTGTGTGTGTGTGTGTGTGTGTGTGTGTGTGTGTGTGTGTGTGTGTGTGTGTGTGTGTGTGTGTGTGTGTGTGTGTAAACTAAGCCAATCACTGCCAGGCCAAGCCCAGCTCCGTTCCATCAACACCCACTCTGGGCACAGGGAGGACGGAGGCGATTTTGTTACATTAATTGGATAGTCAGTAATTCAAGGCCAGAAGTAAACAAGGATGGTCAGTAAAGAAGTAATCCTCTCTTCTCATCTCCTCTCCTCTCCTCTCCTCTCCTCTCCTCTCCTCTCCTCCTCTCTCTCTCTCTCCTCTCCTCTCCCTCTCCTCTCCTCTCCTCTCCTCTCCAGACCTCTCCTCTCCAGACCCCCTCCTCCTCTCCTCTCTAGACCAACCTTCCCCCCCTCCTCTCCTCTCTAGACCAACCCTCCCCCATCCTCACCAGAACAACCCCTCCAAACTCCTCTCCACTCCTCTCCTGTCCAGACCAACCTCCCCCTCCTCGCCTTTCCAGACCAACCCCTCCCTCCTCCTCCCCCTCCTCTCCTCTCCTCTCCTCCCCACTCCTCTCCAGACCAAACATTCCCTCCTCCTCTACTCACGACCCCTACGTTATATTATGCTCACTGAGATTTTCACTTTCCCCACTTCAGTCGACCTGCGGGGTCGGCCAATAACACCTCAGTCATTACCAACGATAACAAATCTATTCATGTTGAAGGATGGCCTCATTAAAAGGTTCAAATATAAGTCTAAGCTTATGTGTTAATGACACGTTAATGTCTCTGTCAATTACCTAGCTGAGGGTAATGACACCTGCACAGAGAGATGATATCCTACTGCTGGCTGACGGAGGAAACCTGTAATTCCATCCCCGGGCGGTTAAGTGTTCCGATGATCTTTGGAATGATGAAGGTGATGGTGATGAATATTCCGGCAACATCCCATAATTTTGGTATCCTGAGAGATATTTCTATAACATGAACAAAGGTTTTTGTTGTGTTTTCGTTTGGTTCGGTGGTAACATTATATACAGTACACTGAGTTTACAACAAATGGAGGACACCTGCTCTTTCCATGACATGGACTGACATGGGGGGGGGGATTAGGGCCACTTTAGGTATACAAAATATATGTATAAAACAGATATCGGATAAAATATTGGATTTGGCCTTTACTACTATAGCCCATAGAACCACATTGAATAACACATAATATTCATAAATGGCAAAATAGACAGTCAAAAAATGTGTCAAAAGGAATGGGGTTTTGAAGTGTCTGTCCTATATCTAGGAAATGTAAGTAAGCTCAGGAAATACTGTATATACATTGCAAACGTTTTATTGGTACTGTATATGAATATATATATATATATATAAATATATAAAATGCATTCGGAAAGTATTTACACCCTATGAATTTTTCCACATTTTGTCACGTTACAGCCTTAGTGTTGAGGGAACCTGGTCTGTAAGAGATTGTAAATCTAAAACGTGTAAAAAACATGGCCCACCTAGCCTGACGCGGATTCAGTCTCCTCGCTTCTCGAATATACTCCAGATTACGGTGGTCAGTCCAGATGAGAAAAGGGTGTTTAGCCCCCTCTAGCCAGAGTCTCCACACCTTCAGGGCCTTTACCATAGCTAGTAACTCCCGATCCCCCACATCATAGTTCCGCTCCGCCGGATCCAGCTTCTTAGAAAAGAAAGCGCAGGGACGGAGCTTCGGTGGCGTGCCCGAACGCTGAGACAGCACGGCCCCAACCCCAGCCTCGGACGCATCCACCTCCACTATGAATGCTAACGAAGGGTCCGCCAACACGGGAGCTCCAGTGAACAGTACCTTCAACTGGTTGAAGGCTCCATCAGCCTCTGCTGACCACCGCAGACGCACCGGTCCCCCCTTCAGCAGTGAGGTAATGGGCGCCGCTACTTGGCCAAAACCCCGGATAAACCTCCGGTAGTAATTGGCAAACCCTAAAAACCGCTGCACCTCCTTTACCGTGGTCGGAGTCGGCCAATTACGCACGGCATTAACGCGGTCACACTCCATCATCATCCCCGAGCTGGAAATGCGATAACCCAGAAAGGAAACGGCTGGTTTGGAGAACACACATTTCTCAGCCTTGACGTATAGGTCATGCTCCAGCAGTCGCCCAAGAACCTTGCGCACCAAGGAAACATGCGCGGCGCGTGTGGCAGAATAAATCAAGATGTCATCAATATAGACTACCACACCCTGCCCGTGCAAGTCCCTGAGAATCTCATCTACAAAGGATTGGAAGACGGCTGGAGCATTCTTCAAACCATACGGCATGACGCGGTACTCATAGTGGCCTGATGTGGTACTAAACGCTGTTTTCCACTCGTCTCCCTTCCGAATACGCACCAGATTATACGCGCTCCTGAGGTCCAGTTTTGTGAAGAAACGCGCTCCGTGGAATGATTCCACCGCCGTAGCGATGAGAGGTAGCGGATAACTAAAACCCACTGTGATTGTAGCGATGAGAGGTAGCGGATAACTAAAACCCACTGTGATTGTAGCGATGACAGGTAGTGTGTAACTAAAACCCACTGTGATTGTAGCGATGACAGGTAGTGTGTAACTAAAACCCACTGTGATCGAATTGAGACCTCGATAATCAATGCACGGACGCAGACCTCCCTCCTTTTTCCTCACAAAAAAGAAACTCGAGGAGACGGGTGACATGGAGGGCCGAATGTACCCCTGTCTCAGAGCTTCCGTGACATATGTCTCCATAGCCAACGTCTCCTCCTGTGACAGTGGGTACACATGACTCCGGGGAAGTGCAGCGTTCTCCAGGAGGTTTATCACGCAATCCCACCGTCGATGAGGTGGTAATTTGGTCGCTTTCTTCTTACTAAAAGCGATAGCCAAATCGGCATATTCTGGGGGAATGCGCACGGTGGAAACCTGGTCTGGACTCTCCACCGTCGTGGCACCGATGGAAACTCCTATACACCTCTCCGAACACTCGTCTGACCACCCCTTAAGAGCCCACTGTTTCCAGGAAATAACGGGATTGTGAATAGCCAGCCAGGGAACCCCCAATACCACCGGGAACCCAGGTGAATCAATAAGGTAGAAACTGATCCTCTCCCTATGATTCCCCTGCGTTACCATGTCCAGCGGAATCGTGGCCTCCCTGACCAGCCCTGACCCTAACGGTCGGCTATCTAAGGAGTGCACGGGGACAGGTGGGTCTATCGGCACTAACGGAATACCCAATTTACGGGCGAGTCCACGATCCATAAAACTCCCAGCTGCGCCTGAATCGACTAGCGCCTTATGCTGAAGAGAGGGAAAAAACGCAGGGAAAAAAATTAACAAGAACATGTGACCAACAAGGAGCTCTGAGTGAGTTTGGTGCTTACTCACCTGGGGTGGCCGAGGAGTGTTCCGCCGACCATCTCGACTCCCAGAGGGACTCCTCCAACACCGGTCCGAAGTGTGTCCTCTACGTCCACAATAGGAGCAGGAGGAGCCCCCTCTGGTTCCCCTAGATGCAGCTCCTCCCAACTCCATCAGAGTGGGAGTCGGAGAGCTGGAGGGTGGAATTAACAGGACCCCTTCCGAACGCCCGCGGGCAGCCAGCAGGTTGTCCAATCGAATAGACATGTCTATAAGTTCATCCAGGGAGAGAGTTGTGTCTCTGCAAGCTAGCTCCCGGCGGACGTCCTCCCGAAGACTACACCGGTAATGATCCCTCAGGGCCCTGTCATTCCACCCAGCACCAGCAGCTAGGGTCCTAAACTCCAACGCGAAGTCCTGCGCACTCCTCATCTCCTGTCTGAGGTGGAACAGTTGCTCACCCGCCGCTTTACCCTCTGGTGGATGATCGAACACAGCTCTGAAATGGCGGGTGAACTCCAGGTAGTTGTCCCGAGCCGAGTCTGGACTGTTCCAGACTGCGTTAGCCCAGTCCAGGGCCCTGCCCGTTAAACAGGAGACGAGGAGGTTCACACTCTCCTCACCCGAGGGAGCCGGACGCACGGTAGCCAGGTAGAGCTCTAACTGGAGCAAAAATCCCTGGCACCCAGCCGCTGCTCCCTCGTACTCCCTCGGGGGAGTGAGACGCAGTGCGCCGGACCCAGAGGACGATGTAGGTGGTGTAGGTGGTGTCGGCAGTGGGAGAGCTGAGATAGACGTCGGTAGACCACTCCCTTCCCATCGCTCCATCCTCTCCATCATCTGATCCATCGCCGTACCAATCCGATGGAGGACAGCTGTGTGGTGATGGACACGCTCCTCAATAGTGGGGAGAGGGGTGGTCGCTGCTCCTGCTGATTCCATTTCTTCGGTGCGGGCTTCCGTTACGATAAACTATGAGTGGTGGGTGGAATCAGGCGCAGAGAGCAGTGTTCTGTCGTTTATCAAACATTTATTCACCGGTGCAACCAAAATGAATGACGCCAACACACAAGGCGTAATAGTTGCCAGTCCAAAAACAACAGGACAAAATAGACCGGATAAATAAAGAACACGAAAAGCAAAACACCATCAAACACAGAGTAACAATAAACAAGCCCGCACAAAATACCCAGCAGGCCTAGTGCCCTTAAATACCCTACAAACAAACCCTAATACAAAACAGGTGTACCCAATAAACCAATAACAACCACAAACGGAAAAAGAATCGATGGCAGCTAATAGGCCGGTGACGACGACCGCCGAGCCCCGCCCGAACAGGAAGAGGCACCCTCTTCAGCGAGGTTCGTGACACTTACTCTAAAATTGATTAAATAGTTTTTTCCCCCTCATCAGTCTACACATGATACCCCATAATGACGAAGGAAAAACTGTTTTTTGGACATTTTTGCAAATTTACAAAAACAGAATACATCAAAATAAAATGTTGATAAGAATTCAGACCCTTTACTCAGCGCTTTATAAGAATTCAGACCCTTTACTCAGTGCTTTATAAGAATTCAGACCCTTTACTCAGTGCTTTATAAGAATTCAGACCCTTTACTCAGTGCTTTATAAGAATTCAGACCCTTTACTCAGTGCTTTATAAGAATTCAGACCCTTTACTCAGTGCTTTATAAGAATTCAGACCCTTTACTCAGTGCTTTGTTGAAGCACCTTTGGCAGTGATTACAGCCTCAAATCTTTTCGGCTTTGGCGCTACAAGCTTGGCACACCTGTATTTGGGGAGTTTCTCCCATTCTTCTCTGCAGATTTTCTGCACATCCTCTCAAGCTCTATCAGGTTGGGTGGGGGAGCAAGGTATTTTCAAGTCTCTCCAGAGATGTTCGATCGGGTTCAAGAGATGCTGCAGAGATGGTTGTCCTTCTGGAAGGTTCTCCCATCTCCACAGAGGAACTCTGGAGCTCTGTCAGAGTGACCATCGGGTTCTTGGTCACCTCCCTGACCAAGACCCTTCTCCCCCGATTGCTCAGTCTGGCAGGGTGGCCAGCTCTAGGTTGAGTCTTTGTGGTTCCAAACGTATTTAATTTAAGAATAATGGAGGCCTCTGTGTTCTTAGGGACCTTCTATGCTGCAGAAAAGTTTTGGTACCCTTCCACAGATCTGTGCCTCGACACAATCCTGTCTCTAAGCTCTACGGACGATTCCTTTGACCTCATGGCTTGGTTTTTGCTCTGTCAAGCATTGCCAACTGTGGGACCTTATATAGACAGGAAAGTGCCTTTCCAAATCATGTCCAATCAATTGAATTGACCACAGGTGAACTCCAATCAAGTTGTAGAAACATCTCAGGGATGATCAATGGAACAGGATGCACCTGAGCTCAATTTCGAGTCTCATAGCAAAGGGTCTGAATACTTATGTAAATCCGGGGATTTTGTTTAATCCAATTTAGAATAAGGCAGTAACTTATTAACAAAAAATGTGGGAAAAGTAAATGGGTCGGAATACATTGCTTTATGCACTGTATATATTTTACACATTTTTGGGGGGTAAAAGGCATAAAACTACCTACATACTTCCATTCATTTTATAAGCCGGTACCAGTTACCTTCAGACGAGTCCCGTGAGAGTATAAACCAGTACCAGTTACCTTCAGATGAGTCCTGGGGGAGTTTAAACCAGTACCAGTTATCTTCAGACGAGTCCTGGGGGAGTTTAAACCAGTACCAGTTACCGTCAGATCAGTCCTGGGGGAGTATAAACCGGTACCAGTTACCTTCAGACGAGTCCTGTGAGACTTTAAACCAGTACCAGTTACCTTCAGACGAGTCCCGTGAGAGTTTAAACCAGTACCAGTTACCTTCAGACGAGTCCTGTGAGAGTTTAAACCGGTACCAGTTACCTTCAGACGAGTCCTGGGGGAGTTTAAACCAGTACCAGTTACCTTCAGACGAGTCCCATGAGAGTTTAAACCAGTACCAGTTACCTTCAGACGAGTCCCATGAGAGTTTAAACCAGTACCAGTTACCTTCAGATGAGTCCCATGAGAGTGTTCGTGAGAGTCTCCCCTTTCCATAGATGGGTCATAATAGTTTGTAGCACAAATGGTTTGGATCCCATGAGAGTTTAAACCGGTACCAGTTACCTTCAGATGAGTCCTGGGGGAGTTTAAACCAGCACCAGTTACCCTCAGACGAGTCCCACTCCTGGGGGAGTGTTTGTGAGAGTCTCCCCTTTCCATAGATGGGTCATAATAGTTTGTAGTACAAATGGTTCGGATGCAACAAAACAGATATGGGCACATCGTTACCGACTTCAGATGATTCCCTTGACACTTGTGGGGGTCATAGAGCAAAACGGAGAACACCATCGTGTTCGCAATAGTGTAGGCCAAACTGTTCGGGTGCTACAGACGTTTTATGTAAGATTTTCGGGATGTCACATGGTCTGACAAACACAGCTGTACCTCGGGCACCTTCCACCGCAGACGCAGAAGGCCGTAATCGGCGGATATGGTAGATTGAGACGCAGCTCACGCTAACTGATATCTCTAACTTAAACTGATTGTTTAAATGATGTTACTTACTGTAGATTGACTCTAGGGGGGTCTCTGAACATTATACAAGCCCAAGTGTTATGTTCCAGAAACGCTCAGACAGTTGGTTGTGTTTGTACTGACATAAGTTGACGACCAGCAGAATGGCATCCAATGCATGCTGGTAGGGCAACAGGCAGCCTTGAGGTCAGAGCATTGGGCCAGTAACAGAAAGGCTGCTGTATTGAATCCCGGAGATAACAAGATGTGAAATCGGTCCCTGTGACCTTGAACAAGGCACTTAACCCCCCCTGGACAATGGTGAACCTCGCCATGACCCCTCTCCCTGCGAGAGTCTCAGGGGGAGTTGGGATATGCAAGCAATGCATTTTCACACTTAAACAAGACGCATATAAACACCCCCCAAATATTATTAATATTATTATTATTATTGTTATATTATTATTATTATTATTATTGTTATTATTGTTAAATTGTTATTATTATTATTATTATTATTATTGTTATATTATTATTATTGTTATTATTGTTATTATTGTTAAATTGTTATTATTTTTATTATTATTGGTATTGTTATTATTGTTATTATTGGTGTTGTTTTTATTATTTAATAACTATTATTGTTATAATTATTATTATTGTTATTATTGTTATTATTATTATTATTATTGTTATTATTGTTATAATTATTGTTATAATTATTATTGTTGTTATTTGTATTTATTTTATTTTATTATTGTTATTATTATTATCATTATGTTTTATTGTTATTGTTGTTATTGTTATTATTATTATTATTGTTAAATTGTTAGTGTTGTTAGTGTTGTTATTATTAGTATTAGTATTACCATTGTTAGTATTATTATTAATATTGTTATTACCATTGTTAGTATTATTATTATTATTGTTATTATTGTTGTTATTATTATTGTTATTATTGGTGTTGTTATTATTGTTATTATTGTTATTATTGTTGTTGTTATTATTATTATTGGTGTTGTTATTATTAGTGTTTTATTATTGGTGTTGTTATTATTGTTATTATTGGTGTTGTTATTATTATTATTATTGTTATTATTGTTGTTATTATTATTGTTATTATTATTATTGTTATTATTGTTGTTATTATTATTGTTATTATTGTTGTTATTATTATTGTTATTATTGTTGTTATTGTTATTATCATTATGTTTTATTGTTATTGTTATTATTGTTATTATTGGTGTTGTTATTATTGTTATTATTGGTGTTATTATTATTGTTATTATTGTTGTTATTATTGTTGTTATTATTATTGTTATTATTATTGTTGTTATTATTATTGTTATTATTGGTGTTGTTATTATTGTTATTATTGTTGTTATTATTATTGTTATTATTGGTGTTGTTAT
>NC_088405.1:10804286-10808573 GCF_034236695.1 Oncorhynchus nerka
TTTCTCTCTCTTTCTCTCTCTCTCTCTATTTTCCGGCCAGGCAGACCATCTCAATGTAAAATCATGGTTAATGCACCATGACATCCTGACACAACGCAGTCTAGGTCTGCTCCATCTGCTTTTGGATTTAATTTACTTAAAAGGGTGTTTGTGTGTGTGTGTGTGTGTGTGTGTGTGTGTGTGTGTGTGTGTGTGTGTGTGTGTGTGTGTGTGTGTGTGTGTGTGTGTGTGTGTGTGTGTGTGTGTGTGTGTGTGTGTGTGTGTGTGTGTGTGTGTGTGTGTGTGTGTGTGTGTGTGTGTGTGTGTGTGTGTATGTGTGTGTGTGTGAAAGCAGCTGTGTGTTATTCTCAAACGGACTACCTCGCACCATTCTTCATCGTCCGTCTGTCTGTAGCTTTCCCCCACACACCAGACCAAGTAGAGATAAAAAAAAAACATCCTGACAAAATGATCGCTGACTGGTCGATCAAAGGTGGCCAAAAATATGTTAAAAGACCTGTGAGGGGTGAGAAGGGCCATGGCCTGCCTCATTAACACCATTAGGAGAAAGGAGAGAGGGAAGGAAGGGAGTCTGGATTACATATCTGTCTCTAGATAGGTTCAGAGGGGTTATCCTCAGTGGGAAGAGGTAATGTGGGACATCTTCTTGTAGTTTTCTCTTCTTGTCGTTGGGAGATGGAAGAAATAAGACCGATATGGACTGAAGGAAGGGAGCGAGGGCCTGATAGAGATCATTTTCCTAATTACGGGATGAAACGATGCTGTGATGTGGAGCAGGCCCGGGGCGAAACGTGTCAGGCAGTTGGTGAGGGAGAGAGGGAAGTAGGGAGGGAGGGGAGACTGTAAGTGTTACTGTGACTAGCTAACAGTCCTAGCGGTTAGTGCTGGGACATTACTGTATGACTTAATGGGACTAACGATGCTAAAGCATTATGTGTTAATCATCATAATGCTGGACTGAACGGGCTATAGACCACAGCTGTGTGTGTGTGTGTGCGTGCGCGTGCGTGGCTGGAGAGTGCAGACCGATGGATGTCTCATCCCTGTGTGTGTGTGTGTGTGTGTGTGTGTGTGTGTGTGTGTGTGTGTGTGTGTGTGTGTGTGTGTGTGTGTGTGTGTGTGTGTGTGTGTGTGTGTGTGTGTGTGTGTGTGTGTGTGTGTGTGTGTGCGTGGCTGGAGAGTGCAGACCGATGGATGTCTCATCCCTAAAGGTGAGGCCTACTCAGCACGCAGCTGAACCAACAGATCCTTGCTGCCCCCGAGGAAGACAGGAACGTGTGTTTCACTCTCTCTCTCCACTCCCCAAAAGTAAAGAAGGGAAAGGCCTTAGAGAACGAGGGAAAGAACCCAAGTCTCTACCATCTAACCTATCAACATCCTAACATCATCAACATCATTCTCATGTATCATCCTCATGTATCATCCTCATCAACCACCTCATCAACCACCTCATCTGTCACCTCATCTATCACGTCATCTATCACCTCATCAACCACCTCATCTGTCACCTCATCTGTCACCTCATCTATCACGTCATCTATCACCTCATCAACCACCTCATCAACCACCTCATCTGTCACCTCATCTATCACCTCATCAACCACCTCATCTACCATCTCATCTGTCACCTCATCTGTCACCTCATCTATCACCTCATCAACCACCTCATCTATCACCTCATCAACCACCTCATCTACCATCTCATCTGTCACCTCATCTATCACCTCATCAACCACCTCATCTACCATCTCATCTATCATCTCATCTATCATCCTCATCTATCATCTCATCTATCACCTCATCAACCACCTCATCAACCACCTCCTCTATCATATGATGTATCATCATCATCTATCATCTCATCTATCATCTATCATCTGATGTATCATCCTCATCTATCACGTCATCCTCATCTATCGTCTCATCTATCACCTCGTCTGTCTCCTCATCTATCACATCATCTATCCACCTCATATATCATCTCATCTATCATCTATCATCTGATGTATCATCCTCATCTATCACCTCATCTATCACCTCATCTATCACCTCATCTATCACATCATCTATCCACCTCATCTATCATCCTCCTCTATCATCCTCTTCTATCATCATCATCTATCCACCTCATATATCATATCATCTATCACCTCATCTATCACATAATCTAGCACATCATCTATCCACCTCATCTATCACATTATCTATCACCTCATATATCATCTCATCTATCACCTCATCTATCACCTCATATATCATCTCATCTATCACCTCATCTATCACATAATCTATCACATCATCTATCCACCTCATCTATCACATCATCTATCACCTCATATATCATCTCATCTATCACACCATCTATCATCTCCTTTATCATCCTCCTCTATCATCCTCCTCTATCATCTCATGTATCAACTCCTCTATCATCCTCCTCTATCATCCTCCTCTATCACCTCATCTATCACCTCATCTGTCTCCTTATTTACATTTAACATTTAAGTTATTTAGCAGACGCTCTTATCCAGAGCGACTTACAAATTGGTGCATTCACCTTATGACATCCAGTGGAGCAGCCACTTTACAATAGTGCATCTAAATCTTTTAAGGGGGGTGAGAAGGATTACTTTATCCTATCCTAGGTATTCCTTAAAGAGGTGGGGTTTCAGGTGTCTCCGGAAGGTGGTGATTGACTCCGCTGTCCTGGCGTCGTGAGGGAGTTTGTTCCACCATTGGGGGGCCAGAGCAGCTAACAGTTTTGACTGGGCTGCCTCCTCATCTATCACCTCATCTATCATTCTTCTTCCATCTGCTGCCTCCTCATCTATCACCTCATCTATCACTCTTCTTCCATCTGTTTTCCCTCAGGGCGAGAGGTAGGGAGAGAGCAGGAGGGAGAGAGGTAGGGAGAGAGCAGGAGGGAGAGAGGTAGGGAGAGAGCAGGAGGGAGAGAGGTAGGGAGAGAGCAGGAGGGAGAGAGGTAGGGAGAGAGGTAGGGAGAGAGCGGGAGGGAGAGAGGTAGGGAGAGAGGTAGGGAGAGAGGTAGGGAGAGAGGTAGGGATAGAGCGGGAGGGAGAGAGGTAGGGAGAGAGCAGGAGGGAGAGAGGTAGGGAGAGAGCAGGAGGGATAGAGATAGGGAGAGAGGTATGGAGAGAGCGGGAGGGAGAGAGCAGGAGAGAGGTAGGGAGAGAGCAGGAGGGAGAGAGGTAGGGAGAGAGGTAGGGAGAGAGCGGGAGGGAGAGAGGTAGGGAGAGAGGTAGGGAGAGAGGTAGGGAGAGAGGTAGGGATAGAGCGGGAGGGAGAGAGGTAGGGAGAGAGCAGGAGGGAGAGAGGTAGGGAGAGAGGTAGGGAGAGAGCAGGAGGGATAGAGGTAGGGAGAGAGGTATGGAGAGAGCGGGAGGGAGAGAGCAGGAGAGAGGTAGGGAGAGAGCAGGAGGGAGAGAGGTAGGGAGAGAGGTAGGGATAGAGCGGGAGGGAGAGAGATAGGGAGAGAGCGGTGACTTAGAGGGAAGGATAGAGACAGTGATAGAGAAGGGAGGGAGGGGACAGAAAGTAAGAAAGAGAGAGAAAGCAAGAGAGTGAGCGAGAGAGAGAGAGAGAGAGAGAGAGAGAGAGAGAGAGAGAGAGAGGGAGAGACAGTCTCAGAAAGAGAGAGAGAGACCAAGTCTCAGAAAGAGAGACCCAACAGGGCTCTAAGTATATTACCAACCTGTCTGTCTATATTACCAACCTGTCTGTCTATATTACCAACCTGTCTGTCTATATTACCAACCTGTCTATCTATATTACCAACCTGTCTACCTATATTACCAACCTGTCTATCTATATTACCAACCTGTCTATCTATATTACTAACCTGTCTATCTATATTACCAACCTGTCTATCGGTCTATCTATATTACCAACCTGTCTATCTGTCTATCTATATTACCAACCTGTCTATCTGTCTATCTACATTACCAACCTGTCTATCTATATTACCAACCTGTCTATCTATATTACCAACCTGTCTATCTATATTACCAACCTGTCTATCTATATCACCAACCTGTCTATCTGTCTATTTATATTACCAACCTGTCTATCTGTCTATCTATATTACCAACCTGTCTATCTATATTACCAACCTGTCTATCTATATCACCAACCTGTCTATCTGTCTATCTATATCACCAACCTGTCTATCTGTCTATCTATATTACCAACCTGTCTATCTATATTACCAACCTGTCTATCTATATTACCTACCTGTCTATCTATATCACCAACCTGTCTATCTGTCTATCT
>NC_088405.1:10808673-10829507 GCF_034236695.1 Oncorhynchus nerka
CTGAGGGATATCTGACCTAATTACAGAGCTGGTCCTCCTCCCCCAGCTGCCTGAGTGGTATCTGACCTCATCACAGAGCTGGTCCCCCACTCCCAGCTGCCTGAGGGGTATCTGACCTCATCACAGTGCTGGTCCTCCTCCCCCAGCTACCTGAGGGGTATCTGACCTCATCACAGAGCTGGTCCTCCTCCCCCAGTCGCCTGAGGGGTATCTGGCCTCATCACAGAGCTGGTCACTCCCTCTCCCCAGCTACCTGAGGGGTATCTACAGCCTCATCACAGAGCTGGTCCTCCTCTCCCAACTACCTGAGGGTATCTGACCTCATCATCAGAGCCAGCTCCCTTCCATGAGTGTCTGTAGGAGGTATCTGACCTCATCACAGAGCTGGCACTCCTTCGCAGGTGTCATGAGAGGTATCTGACATCATCACGGAGCTTGTCCTCCTCCCCCAGTCGCCTGAGGGGTATCTAAACTCATCTCAGAGTTGGTCCTCCTCCCCCAGCTACCTGAGGGGTATCTGACCTCATCACAGAGCTGGCACTCCTTCGCAGGTGTCCTGAGGGGTATCTGACCTCATCACAGAGCTGGTCCTCCTCCCCCAACTGCCTGAGGGGTGTAATTCAAAGTAGAATCAATGAGTGAGCCTGCTAACTTTGATAAATAGTTAGAAATAACTATTGATTTTCTAAATCACCAAGAAAGCTAAACTTATGTGTTTTTGGACCATGCTCCTTACAAGCTTATCATTTATAAAAATATATATACATATATTTAGGCAAATTAGCTGGCTAACTCATTGATCCTTTGTTGTAGTATATCACTTGGTCTCATGTAGTTTTGTCCCTGGCTGAGGCCTCCTCCAGTCAGGAGGACATTTCCTCCCCATTGCTGTCCCCTTCATCTGCTGCTAGTTTACTTGTTTTCAGTTTGTCAGTAACATTGAAGTCTATTTTGATGCACTAACAATGTTTACATATTGACCATATTGAATTAAAATACTTGTGAGGACAGGCTCTTCCACAGGAAACGTCCTGAACTAGCCAGAGGGAAAAAGGGCTGCCAAGTCAGCAGCAGGTCCTCCCTACAAACAGAAGTGGTTGAGAGTTGTGTCTCTTTTGATGGTCACTGCCAGAGAGAGAAGTGTGTTGTGTGTGTGTGTAGAGTAGGCCTGTACATGTATTTCATTTCTGTGCATAATGTGCATGCGTGCACATAATCTGTGTGTGTGTGTGTGTGTGCATTAGGATGGTCCAAGCCAGTAGGATCCTCAGTCCTCTGATAGGTCTGTTGAGCAACACCTGGCTAAAGCCAGTAGGATCCTCAGTCCTCTGATAGGGCTGTTGGGCAACACCTTGACAAAGCCAGTAGGATGCTCAGTCCTCTGATAGGGCTGTTGGGGAAGACCTTGACTAAAGCCAGTAGGATCCTCAGTCCTCTGATAGGGCTGTTGGGGAAGACCTTGGCTAAAGCCAGTAGGATCCTCAGTCCTCTGATAGGGCTGTTGGGGAAGACCTTGACTAAAGCCAGTAGGATCCTCAGTCCTCTGATAGGGCTGTTGGGCAACACCTTGGCTAAAGCCAGTAGGATCCTCAGTCCTCTGATAGGGCTGTTGGGGAAGACCTTGGCTAAAGCCAGTAGGATCCTCAGTCCTCTGATAGGGCTGTTGGGCAACACCTTGGCTAAAGCCAGTAGGATCCTCAGTCCTCTGATAGGGCTGTTGGGGAAGACCTTGACTAAAGCCAGTAGGATCCTCAGTCCTCTGATAGGGCTGTTGGGGAAGACCTTGACTAAAGCCAGTAGGATCCTCAGTCATCTGATAGGGCTGTTGGGCAACACCTTGGCTCTCAGCACTGGATGGAAGAACAGCATCTGCAATATCACTTGGGTTCGGACTGATGTTGATATGGTTAGGTTAGGTTAGGACTGATGTTGATATGGTTAGGTTAGGTTAGGACTGATGCTGATATGGTTAGGTTAGGTTAGGGCTGATGTTGATATGGTTAGGTTAGGTTAGGACTGATGTTGATATGGTTAGGTTAGGTTAGGGCTGATGTTGATATGGTTAGGTTAGGACTGATGTTGATATGGTTAGGTTAGGTTAGGACTGATGTTGATATGGTTAGGTTAGGTTAGGACTGATGTTGATATGGTTAGGTTAGGTTAGGACTGATGTTGATATGGTTAGGTTAGGACTGATGTTGATATGGTTAGGTTAGGACTGATGTTGATATGGTTAGGTTAGGACTGATGTTGATATGGTTAGGTTAGGTTAGGACTGATGTTGATATGGTTAGGTTAGGTTAGGACTGATGTTGATATGGTTAGGTTAGGACTGATGTTGATATGGTTAGGTTAGGTTAGGACTGATGTTGATAGCTGATATGGTTAGGTTAGGACTGATGTTGATATGGTTAGGTTAGGACTGATGTTGATATCTGATATGGTTAGGTTAGGACTGATGTTGATATGGTTAGGTTAGGTTAGGACTGATGTTGATAGCTGATATGGTTAGGTTAGGACTGATGTTGATAGCTGATATGGTTAGGTTAGGTTAGGTTAGGACTGATGTTCATAGTTGATATGGTTAGGTTAGGACTGATGTTGATAGCTGATATGGTTAGGTTAGGACTGATGTTGATAGGTGAGGTTAGGTTAGGTTAGGTTAGGACTGATGTTGATATGGTTAGGTTAGGACTGATGCTGATATGGTTAGGTTAGGTTAGGACTGATGTTGATATGGTTAGGTTAGGTTAGGACTGATGCTGATATGGTTAGGTTAGGTTAGGACTGATGCTGATATGGTTAGGTTAGGTTAGGACTGATGTTGATATGGTTAGGTTAGGTTAGGTTCGGTTAGGACTGATGTTGATATGGTTAGGTTAGGTTAGGACTGATGCTGATATGGTTAGGTTAGGTTAGGACTGATGTTGATATGGTTAGGTTAGGTTAGGACTGATGTTGATATGGTTAGGTTAGGTTAGGACTGATGTTGATATCTGATATGGTTAGGTTAGGACTGATGTTGATATGGTTAGGTTAGGACTGATGCTGATATGGTTAGGTTAGGACTGATGTTGATATGGTTAGGTTAGGTTAGGACTGATGTTGATATGGTTAGGTTAGGACTGATGTTGATATGGTTGGTTAGGTTAGGACTGATGTTGATATGGTTAGGTTAGGACTGATGTTGATATGGTTAGGTTAGGACTGATGTTGATATGGTTAGGTTAGGACTGATGTTGATATGGTTAGGTTAGGACTGATGTTGATATGGTTAGGTTAGGACTGATGTTGATATGGTTAGGTTAGGTTAGGTTAGGTTAGGTTAGGACTGATGTTGATATGGTTAGGTTAGGACTGATGTTGATATGGTTAGGTTAGGACTGATGTTGATATGGTTAGGTTAGGTTAGGTTAGGGCTGATGTTGATATGGTTAGGTTAGGACTGATGTTGATATGGTTAGGTTAGGTTAGGACTGATGTTGATATGGTTAGGTTAGGACTGATGTTGATATGGTTAGGTTAGGACTGATGTTGATATGGTTAGGTTAGGACTGATGTTGATATGGTTAGGTTAGGTTAGGACTGATGTTGATATGGTTAGGTTAGGACTGATGTTGATATGGTTAGGTTAGGACTGATGTTGATATGGTTAGGTTAGGACTGATGTTGATATGGTTAGGTTAGGACTGATGTTGATATGGTTAGGTTAGGACTGATGTTGATATGGTTAGGTTAGGTTAGGACTGATGTTGATATGGTTAGGTTAGGACTGATGTTGATATGGTTAGGTTAGGACTGATGTTGATATGGTTAGGTTAGGTTAGGACTGATGTTGATATGGTTAGGTTAGGTTAGGACTGATGTTGATATGGTTAGGTTAGGACTGATGTTGATATGGTTAGGTTAGGTTAGGACTGATGTTGATATGGTTAGGTTAGGACTGATGTTGATATGGTTAGGTTAGGACTGATGTTGATATGGTTAGGTTAGGTTAGGACTGATGTTGATATGGTTAGGTTAGGTTAGGACTGATGTTGATATGGTTAGGTTAGGTTAGGACTGATGTTGATATGGTTAGGTTAGGTTAGGACTGATGTTGATATGGTTAGGTTAGGGACCGATGTTGATATGGTTAGGTTAGGTTAGGACTGATGTTGATATGGTTAGGTTAGGTTAGGACTGATGTTGATATGGTTAGGTTAGGTTAGGACGATGATGTTGATATGGTTAGGTTAGTTAGGACTGATGTTGATATGGTTAGGTTAGGGACTGATGTTGATATGGTTAGGTTAGGACTGATGTTGATATGGTTAGGTTAGGACTGATGTTGATATGGTTAGGTTAGGTTAGACTGATGTTGATATGGTTAGGTTAGGACTGATGTTGATATGGTTATGGTTAGGTTAGGACTGATGTTGATATGGTTGTTATAGGACTGATATGGTTAGGTTAGGTTAGGACTGATGTTGATATGGTTAGGTTAGGTTAGGACTGATGTTGATATGGTTAGGTTAGGACTGATGCTGATATGGTTAGGTTAGGTTAGGACTGATGTTGATATGGTTAGGTTAGGTTAGGACTGATGTTGATATGGTTAGGTTAGGTTAGGACTGATGTTGATATGGTTAGGTTAGGTTAGGACTGATGTTGATATGGTTAGGTTAGGTTAGGACTGATGTTGATATGGTTAGGTTAGGTTAGGACTGATGTTGATATGGTTAGGTTAGGACTGATGCTGATATGGTTAGGTTAGGACTGATGTTGATATGGTTAGGTTAGGTTAGGACTGATGTTGATATGGTTAGGTTAGGTTAGGACTGATGTTGATATGGTTAGGTTAGGTTAGGACTGATGTTGATATGGTTAGGTTAGGTTAGGACTGATGTTGATATGGTTAGGTTAGGTTAGGACTGATGTTGATATGGTTAGGTTAGGTTAGGACTGATGTTGATATGGTTAGGTTAGGACTGATGTTGATATGGTTAGGTTAGGTTAGGACTGATGTTGATATGGTTAGGTTAGGTTAGGACTGATGTTGATATGGTTAGGTTAGGACTGATGTTGATATGGTTAGGTTAGGTTAGGACTGATGTTGATATGGTTAGGTTAGGACTGATGTTGATATGGTTAGGTTAGGTTAGGACTGATGTTGATATGGTTAGGTTAGGACTGATGTTGATATGGTTAGGTTAGGACTGATGTTGATATGGTTAGGTTAGGTTAGGTTAGGGCTGATGTTGATATGGTTAGGTTAGGTTAGGACTGATGTTGATATGGTTAGGTTAGGTTAGGACTGATGTTGATATGGTTAGGTTAGGTTAGGACTGATGTTGATATGGTTAGGTTAGGTTAGGACTGATGTTGATATGGTTAGGTTAGGTTAGGACTGATGTTGATATGGTTAGGTTAGGTTAGGACTGATGTTGATATGGTTAGGTTAGGTTAGGACTGATGTTGATATGGTTAGGTTAGGACTGATGTTGATATGGTTAGGTTAGGTTAGGACTGATGTTGATATGGTTAGGTTAGGTTAGGACTGATGTTGATATGTTGTTAGGTTAGGTTAGGACTGATGTTGATATGGTTAGGTTAGGACTGATGTGATATGGTTGGGTTGGTTAGGTTAGGACTGATGTTGATATGGTTAGGTTAGGTTAGGACTGATGTTGATATGGTTAGGTTAGGTTAGGACTGATGTTGATATGGTTAGGTTAGGTTAGGACTGATGTTGATATCTGATATGGTTAGGTTAGGACTGATGTTGATATGGTTAGGTTAGGTTAGGACTGATGTTGATATGGTTAGGTTAGGTTAGGACTGATGTTGATATGGTTAGGTTAGGTTAGGACTGATGTTGATATGGTTAGGTTAGGACTGATGTTGATATGGTTAGGTTAGGACTGATGTTGATATGGTTAGGTTAGGTTAGGACTGATGTTGATATGGTTAGGTTAGGTTAGGACTGATGTTGATATGGTTAGGTTAGGTTAGGACTGATGTTGATATGGTTGGTTAGGTTAGGACTGATGTTGATATGGTTAGGTTAGGTTAGGACTGATGTTGAGACTGATGTTGATGGTTAGGTTAGGACTGATGTTGATTTGGTTAGGTTAGGTTAGGACTGATGTTGATATGGTTAGGTTAGGACTGATGTTGATATGGTTAGGTTAGGTTAGGACTGATGTTGATATGGTTAGGTTAGGACTGATGTTGATATGGTTAGGTTAGGACTGATGTTGATATGGTTAGGTTAGGTTAGGACTGATGTTGATATGGTTAGGTTAGGTTAGGACTGATGCTGATATGGTTAGGTTAGGTTAGGACTGATGCTGATATGGTTAGGTTAGGACTGATGTTGATATGGTTAGGTTAGGTTAGGACTGATGTTGATATGGTTAGGTTAGGTTAGGACTGATGTTGATATGGTTAGGTTAGGTTAGGACTGATGTTGATATGGTTAGGTTAGGTTAGGACTGATGTTGATATGGTTAGGTTAGGACTGATGTTGATATGGTTAGGTTAGGTTAGGACTGATGTTGATATGGTTAGGTTAGGTTAGGACTGATGTTGATATGGTTAGGTTAGGACTGATGTTGATATGGTTAGGTTAGGTTAGGACTGATGTTGATATGGTTAGGTTAGGTTAGGACTGATGTTGATATGGTTAGGTTAGGTTAGGACTGATGTTGATATGGTTAGGTTAGGACTGATGTTGATATGGTTAGGTTAGGACTGATGCTGATATGGTTAGGTTAGGACTGATGCTGATATGGTTAGGTTAGGACTGATGCTGATATGGTTAGGTTAGGTTAGGACTGATGTTGATATGGTTAGGTTAGGACCGATGTTGATAGCTGATATGGTTAGGTTAGGAGGTTGATGTTGATATGGTTAGGTTAGGTTAGGACTGATGTTGATATGGTTAGGTTAGGTTAGGACTGATGTTGATATGGTTAGGTTAGGACTGATGCTGATATGGTTAGGTTAGGTTAGGACTGATGTTGATATGGTTAGGTTAGGACTGATGTTGATATGGTTAGGTTAGGTTAGGACTGATGTTGATATGGTTAGGTTAGGACTGATGTTGATATGGTTAGGTTAGGTTAGGACTGATGTTGATATGGTTAGGTTAGGACTGATGCTGATATGGTTAGGTTAGGTTAGGACTGATGTTGATATGGTTATGGTTAGGTTAGGACTGATGTTGATATGGTTAGGTTAGGTTAGGACTGATGTTGATATGGTTAGGTTAGGACTGATGTTGATATGGTTAGGTTAGGTTAGGACTGATGTTGATATGGTTAGGTTAGGTTAGGACTGATGTTGATATGGTTAGGTTAGGTTAGGACTGATGTTGATATGGTTAGGTTAGGACTGATGTTGATATGGTTAGGTTAGGTTAGGACTGATGTTGATATGGTTAGGTTAGGTTAGGACTGATGTTGATATGGTTAGGTTAGGACTGATGTTGATATGGTTAGGTTAGGACTGATGTTGATATGGTTAGGTTAGGACTGATGTTGATATGGTTATGGTTAGGTTAGGACTGATGTTGATATGGTTAGGTTAGGTTAGGACTGATGTTGATATGGTTAGGTTAGGTTAGGGCTGATGTTGATATGGTTAGGTTAGGTTAGGACTGATGTTGATATGGTTAGGTTAGGTTAGGACTGATGTTGATATGGTTAGGTTAGGACTGATGTTGATATGGTTAGGTTAGGTTAGGACTGATGTTGATATGGTTAGGTTAGGTTAGGACTGATGTTGATATGGTTAGGTTAGGTTAGGACTGATGTTGATATGGTTAGGTTAGGACTGATGTTGATATGGTTAGGTTAGGACTGATGTTGATATGGTTAGGTTAGGTTAGGACTGATGTTGATATGGTTAGGTTAGGTTAGGACTGATGTTGATATGGTTAGGTTAGGGACTGATGTGATATGGTTTAGGTTAGGTTAGGACTGATGTTGATATGGTTAGGTTAGGTTAGGACTGATGTTGATATGGTTAGGTTAGGTTAGGACTGATGTTGATATGGTTAGGTTAGGTTAGGACTGATGTTGATATGGTTAGGTTAGGTTAGGACTGATGTTGATATGGTTAGGTTAGGTTAGGTTAGGGCTGATGTTGATATGGTTAGGTTAGGACTGATGTTGATATGGTTAGGTTAGGACTGATGCTGATATGGTTAGGTTAGGACTGATGTTGATATGGTTAGGTTAGGACTGATGTTGATATGGTTAGGTTAGGTTAGGACTGATGTTGATATGGTTAGGTTAGGTTAGGACTGATGTTGATATGGTTAGGTTAGGACTGATGTTGATATGGTTAGGTTAGGTTAGGACTGATGTTGATATCTGATATGGTTAGGTTAGGACTGATGTTGATATGGTTAGGTTAGGACTGATGTTGATATGGTTAGGTTAGGACTGATGTTGATATGGTTAGGTTAGGTTAGGTTAGGGCTGATGTTGATATGGTTAGGTTAGGACTGATGTTGATATGGTTAGGTTAGGACTGATGTTGATATGGTTAGGTTAGGACTGATGTTGATATGGTTAGGTTAGGACTGATGTTGATATGGTTGGTTAGGTTAGGACTGATGTTGATATGGTTAGGTTAGGTTAGATGATGTTATGGTTAGGTTAGGTTAGGACTGATGCTGATATGGTTAGGTTAGGACTGATGTTATAGGTTAGGTTAGGACTGATGTTGATATGGTTAGGTTAGGACTGATGTTGATATGGTTAGGTTAGGTTAGGACTGATGTTGATATGGTTAGGTTAGGTTAGGACTGATGTTGATATGGTTAGGTTAGGTTAGGACTGATGCTGATATGGTTAGGTTAGGACTGATGTTGATATGGTTAGGTTAGGTTAGGACTGATGTTGATATGGTTAGGTTAGGACTGATGTTGATATGGTTAGGTTAGGTTAGGACTGATGTTGATATGGTTAGGTTAGGACTGATGTTGATATGGTTAGGTTAGGTTAGGACTGATGTTGATATGGTTAGGTTAGGTTAGGACTGATGTTGATATGGTTAGGTTAGGACTGATGTTGATATGGTTAGGTTAGGTTAGGTTAGGACTGATGTTGATATGGTTAGGTTAGGTTAGGACTGATGTTGATATGGTTAGGTTAGGTTAGGACTGATGCTGATATGGTTAGGTTAGGTTAGGACTGATGTTGATATGGTTAGGTTAGGACTGATGTTGATATGGTTAGGTTAGGACTGATGTTGATATGGTTAGGTTAGGTTAGGACTGATGTTGATATGGTTAGGTTAGGACTGATGTTGATATGGTTAGGTTAGGTTAGGACTGATGTTGATATGGTTAGGTTAGGACTGATGTTGATATGGTTAGGTTAGGTTAGGACTGATGTTGATATGGTTAGGTTAGGTTAGGACTGATGTTGATATGGTTGGTTAGGTTAGGACTGATGTTGATATGGTTGGTTAGGTTAGGACTGATGTTGATATAGGTTAGGTTAGGACTGATGTTGATATGGTTAGGTTAGGTTAGGACTGATGTTGATATGGTTAGGTTAGGTTAGGACTGATGTTGATATGGTTAGGTTAGGATTGATGTTGATATGGTTAGGTTAGGACTGATGCTGATATGGTTAGGTTAGGACTGATGCTGATATGGTTAGGTTAGGTTAGGACTGATGTTGATATGGTTAGGTTAGGTTAGGACTGATGTTGATATGGTTAGGTTAGGTTAGGACTGATGTTGATATGGTTAGGTTAGGACTGATGTTGATATGGTTGGTTACTGGTTAGGATTGATATGGTTAGGTTGGTTAGACTGATGATATGGTTAGGTTAGGACTGATGTTGATATGGTTAGGTTAGGTTAGGACTGATGTTGATATGGTTAGGACTGATGCTGATATGGTTAGGTTAGGTTAGGTTAGGTTAGGACTGATGTTGATATGGTTCGGTTAGGACTGATGTTGATATGGTTAGGTTAGGACTGATGCTGATATGGTTAGGTTACTGGTTAGGTTAGGTTGACTGATGTTGATGGTTAGGTTAGGTTAGGACTGATGTTGATATGGTTGGTTAGGTTAGGACCGATGTTGATATGGTTAGGGTTAGGACTGATGTTGATATGGTTAGGTTAGGTTAGGACTGATGTTGATATGGTTAGGTTAGGACTGATGTTGATATGGTTAGGTTAGGACTGATGTTGATATGGTTAGGTTAGGTTAGGACTGATGTTGATATGGTTAGGTTAGGTTAGGTTAGGGCTGATGTTGATATGGTTAGGTTAGGACTGATGTTGATATGGTTAGGTTAGGACTGATGTTGATATGGTTAGGTTAGGACTGATGTTGATATGGTTAGGTTAGGTTAGGACTGATGTTGATATGGTTAGGTTAGGTTAGGACTGATGTTGATATGGTTAGGTTAGGTTAGGTTAGGACTGATGTTGATATGGTTAGGTTAGGACTGATGTTGATATGGTTAGGTTAGGACTGATGTTGATATGGTTAGGTTAGGTTAGGTTAGGGCTGATGTTGATATGGTTAGGTTAGGACTGATGTTGATATGGTTAGGTTAGGTTAGGGCTGATGTTGATATGGGTTAGGTTGACCGATGTTGTTGGTTAGGTTAGGACTGATGTTGATATGGTTAGGTTAGGTTAGGACTGATGTTGATATGGTTAGGTTAGGTTAGGACTGATGTTGATATGGTTAGGTTAGGACTGATGTTGATATGGTTAGTTTAGGACTGATGTGATAGGTAGGGGTTAGGTTATGTTGATATGGTTAGGTTAGGACTGATGTTGATATGGTTAGGTTAGGTTAGGACTGATGTTGATATGGTTAGGTTAGGTTAGGTTAGGATTACTGATGTTGATATGGTTAGGTTAGGACTGATGTTGATATGGTTAGGTTAGGTTGATGTTGATGTTGATATGGTTATGGTTAGGTTAGGTTAGGACTGATGTTGATATGGTTAGGTTAGGACTGATGTTGATATGGTTGGTTAGGTTAGGACTGATGTTGATATGGTTAGGTTAGGTTATGTTGATATGGATATGGTTAGGTTAGGTTAGGACTGATGTTGATATGGTTAGGGTTAGGACTGATGTTGATATGGTTGGTTAGGTTAGGACTGATGTTGATATGGTTAGGTTAGGAGGATGTTGATATGGTTAGGTTAGGACTGATGTTGATATGGTTAGGTTAGGACTGATGTTGATATGGTTAGGTTAGGACTGATGCTGATATGGTTGGGTTAGGACTGATGCTGATATGGTTAGGTTAGGGACTGATGTTGATATGGTTAGGTTAGGACTGATGTTGATGGTTAGGTTAGGTTAGGTTAGGACTGATGTTGATATGGTTAGGTTAGGACTGATGTTGATATGGTTAGGTTAGGACTGATGTTGATATGGTTAGGTTAGGTTAGGACTGATGTTGATATGGTTAGGTTAGGACTGATGTTGATATGGTTAGGTTAGGACTGATGTTGATATGGTTAGGTTAGGACTGATGTTGATATGGTTAGGTTAGGACTGATGTTGATATGGTTAGGTTAGGTTAGGACTGATGTTGATATGGTTAGGTTAGGACTGATGTTGATATGGTTAGGTTAGGTTAGGACTGATGTTGATATGGTTAGGTTAGGTTAGGACTGATGTTGATATGGTTAGGTTAGGACTGATGTTGATATGGTTAGGTTAGGTTAGGACTGATGTTGATATGGTTAGGTTAGGTTAGGACTGATGTTGATATGGTTAGGTTAGGACTGATGCTGATATGGTTGTTAGGACTGATGTTGATAGCTGATATGGTTAGGTTAGGACTGATGTTGATAGCTGACATGGTTAGGTTAGGACTGATGTTGATAGCTGATATGGTTAGGTTAGGTTAGGTTAGGTTAGGACTGATGTTGATATGGTTAGGTTAGGACTGATGTTGATATGGTTAGGTTAGGTTAGGTTAGGACTGATGTTGATATGGTTAGGTTAGGTTAGGACTGATGTTGATATGGTTAGGTTAGGTTAGGACTGATGTTGATATGGTTAGGTTAGGTTAGGACTGATGTTGATATGGTTAGGTTAGGACTGATGTGATATGGTTAGGTTAGGTTAGGACTGATGTTGATATGGTTAGGTTAGGTTAGGACTGATGTTGATATGGTTAGGACTGATGTTGATATGGTTAGGTTAGGTTAGGACTGATGTTGATATGGTTAGGTTAGGTTAGGACTGATGTTGATATGGTTAGGTTAGGACTGATGTTGATATGGTTAGGTTAGGTTAGGACTGATGTTGATATGGTTAGGTTAGGTTAGACCGATGTTGATATGGTTAGGTTAGACTGATGCTGATATGGTTAGGTTAGGTTAGGACTGATGTTGATATGGTTAGGTTAGGACTGATGTTGATATGGTTAGGTTAGGTTAGGACTGATGTTGATATCTGATATGGTTAGGTTAGGACTGATGTTGATATGGTTAGGTTAGGACTGATGTTGATATGGTTGGTTAGGTTAGGACTGATGTTGATATGGTTAGGTTAGGTTAGGACTGATGTTGATATGGTTAGGTTAGGTTAGGACTGATGTTGATATGGTTAGGTTAGGTTAGGACTGATGTTGATATGGTTAGGTTAGGACTGATGTTGATATGGTTGGTTAGGTTAGGACTGATGTTGATATGGTTAGGTTAGGACTGATGTTGATGATATGGTTAGGTTAGGACTGATGTTGATATGGTTAGGTTAGGTTAGGACTGATGTTGATATGGTTAGGTTAGGTTAGGACTGATGTTGATAGGTTAGGACTGATGTTGATGTTGATATGGTTAGGTTAGGTTAGGTTGTTCATAGTTGATATGGTTAGGTTAGGACTGATGGTTGATAGCTGATATGGTTAGGTTAGGACTGATGTTGATAGCTGATATGGTTAGGTTAGGACTGATGTTGATAGCTGATATGGTTAGGTTAGGTTAGGACTGATGTTGATATGGTTAGGTTAGGACTGATGCTGATATGGTTAGGTTAGGTTAGGACTGATGTTGATATGGTTAGGTTAGGTTAGGACTGATGCTGATATGGTTAGGTTAGGTTAGGACTGATGTTGATATGGTTAGGTTAGGTTAGGACTGATGTTGATATGGTTAGGTTAGGACTGATGTTGATATGGTTAGGTTAGGACTGATGTTGATATGGTTAGGTTAGGACTGATGTTGATATGGTTAGGTTAGGACTGATGTTGATATGGTTAGGTTAGGTTAGGACTGATGTTGATATGGTTAGGTTAGGTTAGGACTGATGTTGATATCTGATATGGTTAGGTTAGGACTGATGTTGATATGGTTAGGTTAGGACTGATGCTGATATGGTTAGGTTAGGACTGATGTTGATATGGTTAGGTTAGGTTAGGACTGATGTTGATATGGTTAGGTTAGGACTGATGTTGATATGGTTAGGTTAGGACTGATGTTGATATGGTTAGGTTAGGACTGATGTTGATATGGTTATGGTTAGGTTAGGACTGATGTTGATATGGTTGGTTAGGTTAGGTTAGTTAGGTTAGGACTGATGTTGATATGGTTAGGTTAGGACTGATGTTGATATGGTTAGGTTAGGTTAGGTTAGGGCTGATGTTGATATGGTTAGGTTAGGACTGATGTTGATATGGTTAGGTTAGGTTAGGTTAGGACTGATGTTGATATGGTTAGGTTAGGACTGATGTTGATATGGTTAGGTTAGGACTGATGTTGATATGGTTAGGTTAGGTTAGGACTGATGTTGATATGGTTAGGTTAGGTTAGGACTGATGTTGATATGGTTAGGTTAGGGGATGATGTTGATATGGTTAGGTTAGGTTAGGACTGATGTTGATATGGTTAGGTTAGGTTAGGACTGATGTTGATATGGTTAGGTTAGGACCGATGTTGATATGGTTAGTTAGGTTAGGACTGATGTTGATATGGTTAGGTTAGGACTGATGTTGATATGGTTAGGTTAGGTTAGGACTGATGTTGATATGGTTAGGTTAGGTTAGGACTGATGTTGATATGGTTAGGTTAGGACTGATGCTGATATGGTTAGGTTAGGTTAGGTTAGGACTGATGTTGATATGGTTAGGTTAGGTTAGGACTGATGCTGATATGGTTAGGTTAGGTTAGGACTGATGCTGATATGGTTAGGTTAGGTTAGGACTGATGTTGATATGGTTAGGTTAGACTGATATTGATATGGTTGATATGGTTAGGTTAGGACTGATGTTGATATGGTTAGGTTAGGTTAGGACTGATGTTGATATGGTTAGGTTAGGACGATGCTGATGTTGATATGGTTAGGTTAGGTTAGGTTAGGACCGATGCTGATATGGTTAGGTTAGGTTGGGACGATGCTGATATGGTTAGGTTAGGTTAGGACTGATGTTGATATGGTTAGGTTAGGACTGATGTTGATATGGTTAGGTTAGGACTGATGCTGATATGGTTAGGTTAGGACTGATGCTGATATGGTTAGGTTAGGTTAGGACTGATGTTGATATGGTTAGGTTAGGACTGATGTTGATATGGTTAGGTTAGGACTGATGTTGATATGGTTAGGTTAGGACTGATGTTGATATGGTTAGGTTAGGTTAGGACTGATGTTGATATGGTTAGGTTAGGTTAGGACTGATGCTGATATGGTTGTTGGTTAGGACTGATGCTGATTGATATGGTTAGGTTAGGACTGATGCTGATATGGTTAGGTTAGGACTGATGCTGATATGGTTAGGTTAGGACTGATGTTGATATGGTTAGGTTAGGTTAGGACCGATGTTGATGGTTAGTGCTGTTAGGTTATGTTAGGTTAGGTTAGGGCTGATGTTGATATGGTTAGGTTAGGACCGATGTTGATATGGTTAGGTTAGGACTGATGTTGATATGGTTAGGTTAGGTTAGGACTGATGTTGATATGGTTAGGGTTAGGACTGATGTTGATATGGTTAGGTTAGGACTGATGTTGATATGGTTAGGTTAGGTTAGGACTGATGTTGATATGGTTAGGTTAGGACTGATGCTGATATGGTTAGGTTAGGTTAGGAGTTGTGACCGATGCTGATATGGTTAGGTTAGGACTGATGCTGATATGGTTAGGTTAGGTTAGGACCGATGCTGATATGGTTAGGTTAGGACTGATGTTGATATGGTTAGGTTAGGACCGATGCTGATATGGTTAGGTTTAGGTTAGGACTGATGTTGATATCTGATATGGTTAGGTTAGGACCGATGCTGATATGGTTAGACCGATGCTGATATGGTTGTGTTAGGACCGATGCTGATATGGTTGCTAGGCTAGGTTAGGACCGATGTTGATATGGTTGAGATGCGATATGGTTAGGTTAGGTTAGAATGATGCTGATATGGAGAAGTTGTGACCGATGCCGATATGGGTTAGGTTAGGACCGATGCTGATATGGTTAAGTAGTTGTATCGATGTTGATATGGGTTAGGCCAGGTTGTGAATTGATGCTGATATGGTTAGTTAGGACCGATGTTGATATGGTTAGTTAGGACTGATGTTGATATGGTTAGGTTAGACCGATGCTGATAAGGTTGTGTTGTGTTGTGACCGATGCTGATATGGTTGAATAGACCAGATGTTATACGGTTGAAGTTGTGCTAGACCGATGCCATATGCCAGGTTGAAGCTGGGAATTGATGCTGAGGCGGCGAAGGAATAGACCGATGCTGACATGGTTGTGTTAGGACCGATGCTGATATCTGTTATGGTTGTAAGCCAGGTTGTGTTAGGACTGATGCTGATATGGCCAGGTTAGGTTATAATGAGGTTAGGACCGATGTTGATTGTGTTAGGTTAGACCGATGCTGACACTGATATGGTTAGGCTTAGGGCTAGGTTAGACCGATGCTGATATCCGATAGGTTAGGCTAGGACCGATGTTGATATGGTTAGGTTAGGACTGATGTTGATATGGTTAGGTTAGGACTGTTGATATGGTTGGTTAGGTTAGGACTGATGTTGATATGGTTAGGTTAGGTTAGGTTGTGTTGTGTTGTGACTAGATGCTGATAGCTGATACTTTATTTACATTTTTTTCCATACTGTAACGACACAAACAAACAATTTTTTACCAGCGTGTTGGTTCTTCCAGCAATTGCAATAAACACAAACACAAACCTTTTCAAAACATTTTCTTACTAACTTAACCCTTCTGCTTCAAGTCTCTCAGCTTCTTATTTCCTGCAACAGGACCATGGCTAAACACCCCTTTCACCCTCTCTTCCACGTCTCCTCTTCTCCCACTCCTCCCTGCCTCCCTCCTCCTCTGTGCTCTGTGAGAACAACCCTCAGGCCTCGGTTCCTAACCCAAAGCAGATCACCCTCCTCCACTCCCTCCCACCCTTCTCCACTCCTCACCCTCCACTCCCACGTCCTCACCCCTCTCCACCACCCCTCACCCCTCCACCCCACCCTTCTCCACCTCACCCCTTCTCCACTCATCACCCTCCACTCCCTCACCTCACCCTCCACCCCCACCCTCCATCTCCACCTCCACCCTCACTCCTCACCCTTCTCCACTCCCTCACTCCCCACCCTCCTCCACCTCACCCTCACCCTCTCCACTCCTCACCCCTCCTCCCACCCTCACCCTCCACCCCTCACTCCCCACCTCCTCCACTCCTCACCCTCTCCACCTCACCCTCCACCCTCCACACCCCTCCACCCTCACCCTTCTCCACTCCTCACCCCCACCCTTCCTCCACTCCTCACCTCACCCTTCCACCCCCACCCTTCTCCACCTCACCCTTCTCCCCACCCCTCACCCCTCCCTCCACTCCTCACTCCTCACCCTTCTCCACTCCCTCACCCTCCTCCACCCCTCCTCCTCACCCTTCTCCACCCTCACCCTTCTCCACTCATCACCCTCCCTCCACTCCCTCACTCCTCACCCTCCTCCACCTCACCCTTCTCCACCTCACCCTCCTCCACCCCTCACCCTCACCCCTCCTCCACCCTCACCCCTCCTCCACTCGTCCACCCACTTCCTCTCCCGTTTCCCTTCTTCTCTCCTTCTCCCATTCCTTTCCTCCTACCCTTTCTCTGCTCTGTGATGTCAATCCTCGAATGTCCTGGATCCTAACCTAGATCAAAATGTGTGGCTTTAAAAAAGCTAAAGTTTGATGGATGAGCAACTGCCTATGAAACACTTTAATCTCTAATGCTGTAATGTATTTCATTCACACCCTGTGATGCTGTTGCCTTCCTCCTTTGGCGATTACCCAGGGGAGGGGGAAAAGGGGCAATAGGGAGAGGAAGAGAGAGGGGGAAGGGGGATAGAGAAAGAGAGAGAAAGAGAAAGAGAGAAAGGGGAGAGGGTGTTGAGAAATAAAATGTAGGAACAGGGACAGAGAAAATGAAATATAAAAAGGGAAAGAATGCCACTTAACTGTTTGGAATGTTTGTATCTCAACAGAAGGCTGGAGCTTTGGAGCTTTGAACCCGGAGAAAACAGTGACATCTGATTGTCCCCCTCCACCCCCAACCCCCTGGCCCTGATTTTAAAACACACCCCACCAAATCCCATTGTAGGCCTTGGGATCGGAGGCTTCGGATCCTCATCAAGTTTGAAGGAGCCATGCATATAGTCTGGGATCCATCCCAAATGGCACCCTATTCTGGCTATATAGTGCACCAGACTACTTTAACTGACCAGAACCGTGTGGCCCTTGGTCAAAAAGTAGTAATTATTTGGGGATAGGGGCACTGGGGGACACAACTTGGCCTTTATGAGATGAGATCTTTCTGCTCATTCCAGGCACTGCCAACTCGGGGATACGGATGTCAGAATTCTGGGGATGAGAGCACACACACACCACACACATACACACCACACACACACACACACCACACCACACACACACACACATGCACACACACACACACACACACACACACACACACCACACCACACACACACGCACACACACACACACACACACACACACACACACCACACACACCACACACACTCCTTTATATCGTCCCCAGTATCCACTTCACATAGTTCAGGCCTCCGCCAACCGACTTCCATCGCACGCAGAGGCTAAAATGCACAAACACCATGTGCAGGCTGAGAGAACTGTGGGCGTCAGATTCTCTTTCTCATTTTTCTTCATCTTCTGTTTGCCAAATGCTTCAGGTTTACAGAAACATGAAACTTTCTTTCTCCTCTCATTTTTTTCTCTCTTTACTTCTGTCCGTTCAGCCAATCTCATCCATTAAGGACTCGAAAATGGAAAACAAGAAATCATTTGGTTGGGAAATTAAACTGACTCAGGTCATGCTCGCTAATGGCTGGTGATGGGTCCAAAACCAGTCAGTAGAAAAACCCCTGTAAACAAGAAACAAATTATCGGAAATAATATACACAAAGACCAGTGTTTTTCTTTCAGGTTTGACACATGAAAACACATTGCCCCTGTGCTATTGTTGATCCCACTGGGTCTTGGAGAGTGGGCTATCTGTCTCTCTCGAAGACGGGGAGGAAAACGACCATGGCTTGTCTGGTGGAGTGAGATTTATTTCAAATGATGGACAGCAAAAAGTGCACTAAGTGTGTTTGGCTGATATGCTGAAGAGTGCATGGTCCTCTTCCCCATCGATCCTCTTACCTCTCTCCAGTTTGGTCAAGCTGTCTGGACACACATTATGCACATCGGGAGGCAGATCGCTGCAAGAGTGACTACAAAATCGGATGTTCTGTCCATGTCCCAGGACATCGGGAATGTCAGAACCAGCTTTCACTAGGGGCAACAGGCACTGTTACCACAAGTAGTCAGCCTTTCTGTATGTTGTGACCGCAGACTGGGCTTTTAAAATACTAAAGAGAACTGAAGGCTGTGTGTCAACCTTTGTGCAATCCCAGGTTCAGAAGGTTGTGCTCTTACCCAATCCCAGGATCAGCTGTGTGTTCCCAGCCCAGCAATCCCAGGACTAGAAGGCTGGTGTGCCCATCCCAATCTCAGGATCAGAAGGTTGTGTGTCTCATCCTGCAATCTCAGGATCAGAAGGCTGTGGTTCAACCAGTAATCCAGGATCAGGCGGCCAGGTTCGAACCCGGGCAATCCTGAGATCAGAAGGTTGTGTGTTCTATCCCAGTGCAATCCCAGGATCAGAAGGCTGGTGTCTGCATCCTGGCAACCTATGTGATCAGAAGGTTGTGTGTTCTATCCCAGTAACTGGCACTGTAGGCTGTGTGTTCATCTCAGCACTCCCAGGATCAGAAGGTTGTGTGTTCTATCCAGAATCCCAGGACTGAAGTACAAAATTCATCCTGCAATCCAGGATCATACATGTGTGTCAACTGTAACCCAGACTAATGCCAGTAGTCTATCCTGCAAAACTCAGGATCTCAGAAGGGTGTGGTCCATCCCAGTAATCCCAGGATCAGAAGGTTGTGTGTTCTATCCCAGTAATCCCAGTATCAGAAGGCTGTGTGGTTCTATCCCAGTAATCTCAGGATCAGAAGGTGTGTCTTCATCCCAGTAACCTCTGCATCAGAAGAATGTACTAACCTGTGCAATCCCAGGACTGGGCTGCTGTGGTTTTACATCCCAGTAATCCCAGGATCAGGCCGTGTGGTTCCAATCGTGAGGTGAAACACTTTGCTATCTTTGACTGAACCCATCCAAACCTAACTGAAACAGAGATTGGAAATAATGGATTAATCCTGATTCTACAAAGACTGTGGCAAAGAGCTGTTACACACACACACACACACACACACACACACACACACACACACACACACCACACACACACACACACACACACACACACACACACACACACAGCTGCGCAGGCACGCTTATACACACACACACCCATGGCTTTATTGGTTGGCTGAGTCCCAGAACCATGGCCTGATTAGCATCAGGAGAGTGGCTGGACATTGAACAGGATGACTACAACACATGATTCCAGCCTCCCAAGAATGAGCATGGTGATCACATCAAGCACCAGGGATCAAAGGCCCACACTGATGGTTTGGCATGTTACACTTGCTAAACTCCCAGACACCTCATGAGAAGCCACTGAAACCTCCTACTGTGTGTGCGTGAAAGCAAAGTGTATGTGTGCGTAAAGGGAGGTGTGTGTGGCACCTGTAAGCTCCTTATTCTCTAAACTATCTTGAATGGCCAACGTAAGAATAAAGAATAAAGACAACAGACCAGGAGCTACTAAATGGTGGAACCAGGATGGAGGTGGATGGAGGGAAGGAGGTGAGAATGAAAGAGGTGAGGGATGAGGAGAATGGAGGACGAGGAGAGAAGACACTATGAGATGAGGTGGGAGGGATGATGGATAGAGACACAGGATGAGTGTGGGTGGAGTGGACAGAGGGGTGGAGGGGTGATGTGGTAGAGAGGGATGGGGAGCGATGGACAGAGGACAGAGGGACAGAGGCATGGGATGGAGGGATGATAAGAGGGGGATGGAGGTGGAGGAGAGAGAGGATGAAGGGATGGAGTGGCTGAGGGAATGGAGGTGGAGTGGATGGAGGATGAGGTGGAGGCTGAGGATGGAGGCAGAGTGGAATGGAGGGTGGGAGAATGGAGGGCGGGAGGTGATAATGGAGGGAGGAGAAGAGAGGGATAGCGGGACACGAGAGATGGAGGATGGAGGTGAGGGATGAGAATAGGGGTGGAGGGATGGAGGGATGTAGGGGTGGAGGGATGGAGGGATTGAGGAAGCAGGGTGGAGGGATGGAGGCGTAGGGACGGAGGGATGGAGAGACGAGCAAATACGCAACTGAACCAAACCCTATAACTGAACGAAGTATACT